>NC_090648.1:313205961-313505961 GCF_040937935.1 Hyperolius riggenbachi
TGAAGCAGACACCCCTTCTGCAATTGATTTGTCCCAATATAGCTAAATCCTACCCTAAATAAATTACAGCTTTTGCCTCTAACATGAAAAGTAGGAAAATGTTTACACAGCTACTTAGACATTCTTTGCACACTGTCATTTTAGAACACTTGGGTATCGATAGTATTCCTTTAAGGAAGCCCCCGGTAAGTATTGTACCAGAGACGCTTCCATGCTATTAGATGCTATTAAAAAAAAAAAAAAAAAAAAAAGCTATAAACCTGAACATAAAAATGACCTCTCTTTGCTACATACAATTCAATATATCCTAAGTTTTTTTTTTTTTTTTTGCTATTTTTTTCCACTTCAGTGTCACTTTTAATCGTGATTGAAGATGGCAGCCTCTGCATTCCTCCCATTTTAGAATTCCTTTATACCTTTCTGGCCATACATTGGTTGATCCGATACTAGATCGACCATTACATTTTTATTTTTTTAAACTGATTTGGGATACTTGGCAATTGATTTTTATATGGACATTTTCATTTGTTTTTTTGTAACTTATAACAAATTTTGTTTTTACTTGTTTGTGCTGCACAGATATGCTTACCATACTCTCATGCTTATCCTAGGACACCAAACACACATTTCCACAACCTGAATTTATTTGGTAGAATAGGAGTCAAAATACATATTACATGTTTTTCCACAGAGTAGTAAATAAAGGACCATCATTTCTGCTGCTGTGCTTCATTTAATTTTGGACACACAGTTGCACTGATCTGTAAACGTTTGGAATGTATACATGCTTGATAAAAAAAATCAATTACTAAAAAATGAAATTCAATTCCAAATTTCAAAATGATGTTTTTATGTTTCATGTAATTTTGCTCTGTTTTGATCAGCAGGAGCTGTGGAGTGTTGTACCCTGTTGTAGAGATGGGAAGTCCGGATCTTTTCAATAATTTGGATGATTCGAATCGGATCATTGAAAAGATCCGGATCTTTGATTCAAATTTCGAATCATTTTACTAGGGAAGCATTCGGGGGTGAAATGACTAGTGGGACAGGACTTTCCCTGCAGTGGATAGAGAAGGGGAGGGGGTGGACAGAGAAGGAAGGAGGTGGAAGAAGAGGGGAGAGCAGAAATGTTTTTTGCACACATTACCCACATGCTGCAATCATATGCTTTAAATATATTTCACCTATATGTTCATCTGTATACTTTGTATGCAAACGTCTCACAGTGAAAGAAAACATTCCCCAATGTGTCCTTTTCTCACCTGAAAACTCATCATAAATGTAGGGAGAAGTGCAGCTGTTTAGAGCAGAGTGCAGGAGGATCATATTGCACTGCAATCACAGTGCCTGCCCTGTCATTCTAGCCCAGCACGCTGTCTGCAAAGTTACTGAGCTGTGCTTCTGAGCCAAAACGTTCCCGTTTGTTCACTAAAACTACGGAACAGACAGCCTAAAACGAGCAGCACATTACAGCTCAGTACGTGTGCTCTAAACATATCTGGCAATGGCACCCATGTCCCCTCTCTCATCTACCTGTCCCTGTGCAAGGCTGGCTCCCCTCCAACTGAGCGATCCATCTCTGCTCTGCTTCCAGGACCCCCCCCTGCCTGCTGAGAGTGCTGCTCCTGGCTCCACCCCCTTTGTGAACCGAATCGTTCATTTTGATGAGATTGAATCGTTCATGATCTGGACAACACTACCCTGTTGACCATTAGGAGGAAATGGATATACTGTGACAGGCCTGTGTTTACATGCTCTGGCCTGTCACATGACTGGCACCCAGTCAGACAGCTCTGTTACAAGGAGCTGTTATGAGCCTTCAGAAACAGCCTGGTCCCAGTAGTGGGGCAGTGCACAGCAGCAGTGATCTATATATATATTTGTCACACCATGCACTTAAGGCTGGAACCCACTAGAAAGCACAAATTACAAAAGCTGATCGCTTTTGGTAGTGAGTTTTTTTTTTTTTTTTAAGCATTTTTCTGAGCAATTTTCTGCAGTTTTGAATTTAATCCAAGCCATTTTACTGACAGTTTGCGATCTCCATAGGCTTGACATTAAAAGTGCTGCAATTTCGCTTTGTACATCAAAAAAAAACAATTTTACAGTGATCTTTTACTTTGCATTGAAGCACGAATGCACCAAAAATAGTGCAAGTAATGCGTTTGTGATTTTGGTATAATGCAATTAAAACTCTGGGATCACCTACATTGACTCTGGAGAAAGCATTGTAGTGGGCCTTATGCTGGGCATACACGGCTCGACCGATTCCCTGCTCAATTCCGCAGGCGGTTGTCTTATTTTCCGCTCGTTTTTTTATCTTTTTCCATTGTGCTCAATGCGGAATCGAGCAGTAAAACGATCAGGCTGGAGATCGGACGTATTGGAAATGATCTATCGAGCCATCTAAATGGCTCAGAATCGAGCCGTGTATTCCCAGCATTAGGCCTAATGATGTTTTTTTTTTCAACATTCTGCAATGCATACACACACCCAATTTTGAATGGCCGATTATCGTTCATTTTTACCACCACCGAGTAGTGTGAGAGCTTATCTACACAATCTGTTCATAGTATTCAAAATCTGTTGGCCTTCATACTACATGGAGGTGGTAAAATTGGCCAGTGATTACCCCAAAAAAACAGCCACACTGCAGGTCCAGCTGCAAGTGAGATTATTAGAACAGTTTTTCTCAAATCTGTCCCCAGGGACTATTGAAGGATAACAGAGTCCAAAAGAATATGTAATAAAAAAAAAGTGCCTCTGGGTGGTATTTACCGTGGGAGGGGAAGCCTCTGGATCCTAATGAAGCTTCCCCCATCCTCCTGTGTAGCCCTGACTCCCCCTGAAAATCAGTCGACAAGCAGCTGCCTGGGGGTCAGAGTGCTGGATCCGTGCTGCTCAGGAGGAATTCCGCCCCCTGAGATAAGTACCCCCCCCCCAGGGGCACCTCTTATTACAGATTCTCTTGAAATGTCATTGGTTGAGACGTGCAATAAGAATAAAAATTGTAAATTACACTTTTAAAAAAAAACTTTCATATGTTTATCAGATGCAGAATATTTATTCTTTTTAAAGCAAATCTGTGACAAAAAAAAAAGTTAAAGGGGTTCTCCGGTACATTAAAAAAAAAGCTAAAACTGACACTTACCTGGGACTACTATCGCCCCCTGCAGCTGTATTGTCCCACGCCATTCCCCGCCGCCAGCACCGGGCCATTGCACCAGTGCAAACATATTCTAAAAGGCTTACTGAATATATTCAGAGGGTCCGAGCACTGGAACGGCAGGGTCAAGTGGGAAGCTTAGACTATTCAGAGGCTCCCCTCTACTGAGGTATGTATTTTGAACAGTGTTTTTTGTCACCATTCCCCTTTAACCAGTTGTCTAAGTCACATATTTAAAGGAGTCATCAGGCAATATACATAAAATAAGTGCTACTTACCAGGGGCTTCCTCCAGCCCCAAGCTCCCAGCATGTCCCTCGACGCAGCTCCGTCCCGGCGATGACGTCAGGGCGAACAGCTGAAGGGCGAGCTGCAGCGAGGGACATAATGGGAGCTTGGGCCTGGAGGAAGCCCCTGGTAAGTAGCACTTATTTTATGTATATTGCCTGATGACTCCTTTAAAGGACCACTATCACGAAAATCGTAAACTTTTAAATAGATGTAAATACACTCAAATAAGAAGTACATTTCTTACAGAGTAAAATGAGCCATAAATTACGTTTTTCCTATGTTGCTGTCACTTACAGTAGGTAGTAGAAATTTTACAGAACCGACAGGTTTTGGGCTAGTCCATCTCTTCATGGGGGATTCTCAGCATGGCCTTTTTCTTTAAAAAAAAAAAAAAACACTCTCTTAGGGCTGGGGCACACCGAGCGGCTTTTTGAGCGTTTCTGCAGCCGCTTGCGGCTGCGAATACGCTTGGTCAATGTATCTCAATGGGGTGGGTCACACCAGAGCGGGAGGCGTTTTGCAGAAACGAATCCTCCCGGGGTGAGGCATTTTTTGGATTGCGGAGGCCTTTCTGCCTCAATGTTAAGTATAGGAAAAACGCAAACCGCTCTGAAAATCGGCAGATCAGAGCGGTTTGCCAGGCGGTTTTGTTACAGAAGCTGTTCAGTAACAGCTTTACTGTAACAATATATGAAATGTACTACACTGAAATCTGCTGCAGCAATCCGCAAAACGCCTTAGAAAAAAAAAAAGCGTTTAAAAATCTGCTAGCGGGTTTTGGTGTGAGCCCTGAGCAAAGATAGAGAAACTCTTCTAGAAGGAACAACCAGAGTAGGAATGATAAAAGAATGGTTTTCACCTTCGACTACACTCTTATGGCAGACACGATAAGAAAAAGCATCGTCAAACACTGGGAAATAATACGGAATGATCCGGATCTTTCACAAACAATAGGAGGACCCCCTCGGGTAGCTTTTAGAAGAGCCCCTACACTGGGCAATATGTTAATGAGAAGTGAGTTTGTGTCGCCTAAACAAACTACATGGCTTGAATGTCAGATCCCAAGGGGAAATTTTAGATGTGGCCACTGCAAATTCTGTCCTAGAATGATCACCCAGGCCAGAAAGTAATACAGGTGGGAGGAGTGGAATTTAAAATAAGAGGCTTCTTTACATGCCAAACGGAATATGTAGTATATGTACTTTTTTGTCCATGTGGCAGGTTTTATGTGGGCCAGACGACCAGACCGATCAAAGTCAGAATTGGGGAACACGTTAGTACAATAAAAGCTGGGAAGAGTGTCACACGACTTGTATCACACATGAGGGATGAACATGGGAAAAGTAGTTGGGGTTTGAGTTTTGCTGTGTTGGAAAAAGTGGAAATTCCTAGAAGGGGAGGGGATAGGGACAAATTACTCTTGAAGAGGGAAACTTGTATAATTTTACAGACCGAAGCAATGGGTCCAGCAGGACTAAATGACAAAATAGAATTGTCCTGCATGCTCGACCCATAATTTCCTAATTCTGATGAATTCTGATGCAAAGTGCCATTCTGAATGCTAATTAAATTGTATGCTAGGGTTGTGTTTGTGGTTGGCGTGGTGAGTGACCTCATTAGCCCCTATATCTTCTGGTTTGGTTCAGGCAAAATATGACCAAATGCTCCTTAAACCAAGACAATAGTTAATATATTTTTGGGTAGTACCATAGCTGAACGTTTGGTTTGGCTGCAGCTGGGTCTGAATCACCCGGTTGACCAATTATTCCAAGTCCTTGATGGGACTTGTATATTGGTAAGAGGGCGTGGTGGGCGTCCAGTAGGGAGGCGCTTGTATGTGACGCATGCAGTTCTCTTTATAATAATAGTTTACTGCAGACTAGGTTATCAGAGACCGGCTGAAATTTACGCTGGTCTCCTGGGATACATGGGTGGGGCAGGGCAGCATGCCGGTTGCCTATTGGCAATTTACATTTCGGATTGTGTGTCCCGGCTGGCTGCCCGTCCCCACCCACATTGAATCCTGGACCTTGTAGTCCCATTACGTGGCGCCTCGCTATTGGCCCCCTATCGCTTCCCCTTCTCCATCCACACCAATCGGCCGGCGCGACACCCGGAAGGGACGGGTCTTCCCCCGCATTATACCGGATGTCCACGCCGAGCCGTCTTACGAGGTGCACAGCGTGACCAAGCGTCTAGCAGGACGCGAAACGGCCGTCGCAAGCCCCATTCGGTGCTCGGCACCCCCACTCCCACCTCACCACCACTGTCGATGTGTTGATGTCTGCAATTATATGAGCCCGCACAATAAAGACAAATGGAAGGTGCCCGGATCTCCGCCTTTTTCTTCCGCATAGCAACATTGGATCTTCTTTCTTCATTTGATCTGAAGGCACACGTTTGAAGGACGGGAACTACAGCAGCCGACAGCAGAGGGGTGAGACATTTTCAAGCCTTTACACACTCACACTAGCTCATTCAATCATACCAGGAGTGCCACTCACAGAACTTTTTCTCAACATATACCTACTTTGGTGTGCACCGGGCCTGAAAAGGATTTATAGTAAGATGTTGGCCAGCCTCCCTGCTGGATTCACACTTTTTTGGCAGTTGGACAGAGCAACCGCCCTTTGCTAAATGCTTTTGAAGATAAAGACAACCATGAGAACCCCCATGAGAAGATGGGCTACTCCAAAACCTGTCAATTCTGTCAGATTTCTCCTACCTACTCTAAGGCCACACACACACATCAGACCGTAGTCTTTTGAAAATGAAAGATCACAGATCAATCTTACCACCCTTCATGTAGTATGAGAGCCATACTCTACACAGTCTTTTCTATGGAGCTGAACTCCACATCAGAAAAAAAACTTTGCAAGATGATGCACACACAGATGCTGTACAGACACAAAAGATCTGTTCCTGCCAAAAATCCATTCCTGCAAATTGCAATGATAGTCTATGAGGTCTGCAGATCATCATACACACATGATTTAACTGACATTCATCTGCAGATCAAGCAATCATCTGCAGATCTGAAAATCCATCCTGGTGGATCTGATCTGCAGATGAATGTCAGTTAAATCATGTGTGTATGATGATCTGCAGATCTCATAGACTATCATTGCAATTTGCAGGAATGGATTTTTGGCAGGAACAGATCTTTTGCAGATACTGATCTTTTGTGTCTGTACAGCATCTGTGTGTGCAGCATCTTGCAAAGACTTTTTTCTGATGGGGAGTTCAGCTCCATAGAAAAGACTGTGTAGAGTATGGCTCTCATACTACATGAAGGGTGGTAAGATTGGTCTGTGATCTTTCATTTTCCAAAGACTATAGTCTGATGTGTGTATGAGCCTTAAGTGACAGCAACATAGGAGAAAAGTAATGTATAGCCGATTTTAATCTGGAAGAAATGTACTTCTTGTTTGAATGTGTTTACATGTATTTTAAATTTTATGATTTTCATGACAGTGGTCCTTTCAATGAGTCAGGAGATGAGCAGGAAGACAGATTGTTTGCATTGCGCCTTCAAGCACTATGGTGTAAGTAAGGACCCAGGTTTATGAGCAACGGAATAAGTTGATTTGTAATATTGATTTAACCACTTGATGACCCACCCTTTACCCCCCCCCCCCCTTAAGGACCAGCGCTGTTTTGAGTGATCTGTTCTGGGTGGGCTGTGCAGCCCCCAGCACAGATCAGGTTGCAGGCAGAGAGATCAGATTGCCCCCCTTTTTTCCCCCCTATGGGGATGATGTGCAGGGGGGGGTCTGATCTCTCCTACCTGCCTGGGTGTTGCGGGGGGGGGGCACCTCAAAGCCCCCCTCCGCGGCGAAATTCCCCCCTCCCTCTCCTACCTGCTCCCCCCCCCGGCGATCGAGGCTGCACAGGACGCTATCCGTCCTGTGCAGCCAGTGACAGGACGTCCCCTGTCACATGGCGGCGATCCCCGGCCGCTGATTGGCCGGGGATCGCCGATCTGCCTTACGGCGCTGCTGCGCAGCAGCGCCGTACAATGTAAACAAAGCGGATTATTTCCGCTTGTGTTTACATTTAGCCTGCGAGCCGCCATCGGCGGCCCGCAGGCTATTCACGGAGCCCCCCGCCGTGATTTGACAGGAAGCAGCCGCTCGCGCGAGCGGCTGCTTCCTGATTAATCAGCCTGCAGCTGGCGACGCAGTACTGCGTCGCTGGTCCTGCAGCTGCCACTTTGCCGACGCACGGTATAAGTGTGCGGTCGGCAAGTGGTTAAAGAGACACTGAAGCGAAAAAAATATATATGATATAGTGAATTGGTTGTGTACTATGAATAATTACTAGAAGATTAGCAGCAAAGAAAATATTCTCATATTTTTATTTTCAGGTATATAGTGTTTTTTCTAACATTGCATCATTCTCTAATATGTGCAGATTACACAACACTCAGCATTCAAAATGATTCTTTCAGAGCAGTCTGTGAAGTAATGACCTCTCCTCTAGCAGAGAAAATTTAAATAGTCCAGGAACAGTTGAGATAATAAAAGTCAGAAAACAGCCCTCTCCATGACTTTGAAAGTCATAGAGCTTAATGGCTTGTTTGCATAGAGATAACAACTGGAGTTTCTTAACTCTTCCTGTACTGGAAACAATTAGACTGATGTATCTGATCTTAATGTTTTATTTCTTAGCTGTGCTACACATACAAATCATAATATCATCATTTTTTTTTCGCTTCAGTGTCTCTTTAACTTTTTCTACAACCTCAAAAATGTGTCCAGTTGAAGTTAGATTGTGTTAAAAGATTAATTGCAATAACTTGTATGACTGGGTGATATTTTTATTTAGTACATCTTGGCATTCCTCTTTAACAGGTCATGTTTTCCTGACCTCTTCCATAGAATGACCAGTGAAATAATGAAAGCACTTCTATCTGCTTAGGAGCACACTAGGCAGAATTGCTAGCGTTGTGGAAACGCAAATCTGCGTTTTACAATGTGCGTTTTTCAAAATGCACAGCTTGCTGCATGTTTCTCAATAATGTATTTCAATGGAGATGCAGAGTATATGCGTTGTTTTTTTTAAATTAAATATACTATATGTTACTCCATTTAAATATAAAAAAAGGGTAAAGTATTGAAAAACCGCAAAACAAAAAAGCAAAAACGCACCATGCAGAAAACTCAAGTTTTTCTGCCCAGCCTAGTGTGCTTCTAGTCTCAGGGCTGGTGCATACCAAGCATTTTTGGTAGCGGTTTCAAAACTGCTGCTGCCTGTGAAAACGCTTGGCTAATGTATCTCAATAGGATGGTGCACACCAGCGGTTTGAGGTTTTTAGCAAACCGCAAACGTGGCTCCTGCAGCATTTTTGCGGTTTGCAGATGCGTTTCTGCCTCAATGTAAAGTATAGGAAAGTGGAAAACCGCTCTGAAAAACGCTAGATCAGAGCAGTTTTCCAGGCGTTTTTGTTATAGTAGCTATTCAGTAACAGCTTTACAGTAACAATATATGAAATCTGCTGCACAAAAACGTTCCAAAAAACGCTAGGCATGTTTAGAAAATCTCTCTAAACATGCCTAGAATCGCTCTGAAAATCTGCTTCAAAAACCTCTAGCGTTTTGCAGGTCTGCTAGAGGTTTTTGGTGTGAACTGGGCCTCAAACCAGTGAAACTGCTAGGATAGCTGGAAAACATGACCTGTTGGAAATTACGGAGACCAAGTACCCTATTCAATTCACTTTTTCATCTAGCTGATATTTTCACGCCTTTTAAGCCACCAGCAAGCTATATAATTTTGACAGTACTTTTTCTCCTACTTTTAGGTACTTTTTCAATTGCAAAGTGTGTTAAAAGTTAATTTAAAAAGAAGATGGAAAAGGGAATTGAATAAGGGCCCAGAGGCCATATACAATTCCCCTTTTCTCCTAAGTTTTCTCCTAGGAGATAACTTTTCATTTTCTCTTTAAAATAATTTTTCTGTACTCTGCAATTGAAAAAGTATCAAAAAGTTGGTGAAAATTCACTATCAACATTATTTTCAGTATTTTCCTGCTTGCTGGTAGTGCATTTTATTGACAAGTTGTGAAAATATCACGTAGGACTATCATTCAGGAGAAAAATGTAAATGCATAAGGGCCCAGGTGTGAAAACCAAAGACTTGCGTTACATACATGTGCTAAATTAAACTTGAACAAGGAGGTCAATAATGACCATCTCTACCAACAATCTAGTGTGTATATATATATTTATTGGCCCCCTCAGGGTGTAGGTGATTAATCTCAGTGGATCCACTGTTCTCTCCATTCACCCTGCATACTGTGTTTCTCCTCCTGTGCCACTCCTACAGCCTCCATTCCCGAACACAGCAAGAGAATGCCTGGTGTCATAGCTTGGAGGCAAGTGATGGAATACAGCATCGACCCGCCCTGCTGCTCGAGGGAATGAGCACCAATCCCTGCCTTGCACATGTGAGCCACACACATGAATGCTGGAAATGGCACATATATGGAAAGGAAAATCCTTCTAATCCCAGTCCCTTAAAATCAACTAAAAGTTATTAGCTGAAGATAATTAAAAAAAAAAATCTAAGTTATTTAAGTAAAACTGAAGTGAGAGGGATATGGAGGCTGCCATACAGTGGTTTGCAAAAGTATTCAGCCCCCTTGAAGTTTTCCACATTTTGTCATATTACTGCCACAAACATGAATCAATGTTATTGGAATTCCATGTGAAAGACCAATACAAAGTAGTGTACACGTGAGAAGTGGAACGAAAATCATACATGATTCCAAACATAAAAAATAACTGCAAAGTGGGGTGTGCTTAATTATTCGGCCCCCTGAGTCAATACTTTGTAGAACCACCTTTTGCTGCAATTACAGCTGCCAGTCTTTTAGGGTATGTCTCTACCAGCTATGCACATCTAGAGACTGAAATCCTTGTCCATTCTTCTTTGCAAACTCGCTCCAGCTCTGTGAGATTAGATGGGACAGCATTTGTGAACAGCAGTTTTCAAATCTTGCCACAGATTCTCGATTGGATTTAGATCTGGACTTTGACTGGGCCATTCTAACACATGGATATGTTTTGTTTTAAACCATTCCATTGTTGCCCTGGCTTTATGTTTAGGGTCGATGTCCTGCTGGAAGGTGAGCCTCCGCCCCAGTCTCAAGTCTTTTGCAGACTCCAAGAGGTTTTCTTCCAAGTTTGCCCCGTATTTGGTTCCATCCATCTTCCCATCAACTCTGACCACCTTCCCTGTCCCTGCTGAAGAGATCCCCGAGCATGATGCTGCCACCACATTTGACAGTGGGGATGGTGTGTTCAGAGTGATGTGCAGTGTTAGTTTTCCGCCACACATAGCGTTTTGCATTTTGGCCAAAAAGTTCCATTTTGGTCTCATCTGACCAGAGCACCTTCTTTCACATGTTTGCTGTGACCCCACATGGCTTGTGGCAAACTGCAAACAAGACTTCTTATGCTTTTCTGTTAACAATGGCTTTCTTCTTGCCACTCTTCCATAAAGGCCAACTTTGTGCAGTGCGTGACTAATAGTTGTCCTATGATCAGATTCCCCCACCTGAGCTGTAGATCTCTGCAGCTCGTCCAGAGTCACCATGGGCCTCTTGACCAGGGATGCTCAACTTCAGATTCGGGTGAAACCCGGATAGTTGCTATCCGGATTGTCACACTCCTAATTACAATCAGCTGGGGGGGAGAGGGGGTGTCAATCTTACCTCTCTGACGTCATCTTCGGTCCGTCCCTCGGCGCCTCCCACGATGCGCTCCAATCCGGCGTCACATGACTATACACTTCCTCCTTCAACCCGGAAGGAGGAAGTGTTTGTACTCACGTGACGCCGGATTGGAGCGCATCGTGGCAGGCACCGAGGGACGGACTGAAGAAGACGTCAGAGAGGTAAGATTGACCCTCCCCCCCCGGGCGTGGCCTGGCTATGAAGCTGTGAGGACGTGCAGCGCCTGAGCTCCGCAGAACCTTTAAATCCTGATTGATCCTGTACACTCCAGACGGCGACTTTTGGCTTAAAAGCAGCGGACAAGTGCTGGCTGTAACCCAGAATTAGTGAGACGAGATGGCAGCAAGATCCGTAAAGGCTTCCTCCTCAGCCTCAGCGCGCCTGGCACAGTACGCGCATGGTGGCTCCCAAAATGGCGGCGGTGCGGTCTCCCCTGATCCAGGCGACTCAACTACAGACCCGATGGATGACACCCTCCCACTGGACGGGGTTGAGACGGACACCCGCACACCACCTGCAACGCCCGGCGGAGTCCACAGTGAGTACGCCATGTCTGCCAAAGCTGCGGGGAGTGACCGGGAGGAAAGGGCGGTGGCTGCAATTGAACTAGGCCCAAACCCTGAAGGTGAGCCGTCCAGATTACAGCTCTTAGAAGCGATTATGGAACTTAAATCCTCTATCACAGTCAAGCTAGATGCTATACAATCTGAAGTATCCTTCGTAAAAGCAGATTTACACAAATTACGTGATCGCACTGGCGATGTTGAGCGGCGCATAAGTGGCCTTGAGGACGAGGTTAGGCCTCTCCAATCCGAAATTAACCAGCAAGGCAAAATCTCTGACGCACACTCTTTTAAACTCTCGGATCTTGAGAACAGATCCAGGAGAAATAATCTCCGCTTCGTAGGATTTCCAGAAAAAGTTGAAGGCACAGACCCTGAGGTATTCTTAGAAAACTGGATCACTACAACTATTACAGATTTTAAACCCTCTAGGCTGTTTTCCATTGAAAGGGCGCATAGAATACCAGGGGGCACACCTAAACCGGGAGTTTCACCGAGACCCCTAATTGCCAGGTTTCTTAACTACAGGGACAACACAGATATTCTGAAAGCTACAAGATTTGCTAAAACACCAACTCAGTATAACGGAGCTGATATCCATATTTATCAAGACTTCTCTGTAGATGTGCAAAAGCAGCGTTTCGCTTTTATGGATGTTAAGAAGATGCTTAGGGAAAGAAGCCTGGAATATAGCATGCTGTACCGTGCAAAACTACGCGTGATACATGACGGCACAGTGATGTTTTTTACACAGCCGCGTGACGCAGTTAACTGGCTGGAATCTATGGGAAAAGACAGACCCAGGGCCAATATGCCTGTTCGCAGACGTGTGTAGCTACTGAAGCGGAGATCTCATGCAGTACTGTATATATCTCAACTTATAACCATGTTCTCTGTCTTGGCCTTTAATAACGTTTTTTCTCAATTTCTATAATGCTGGCAACCGGACCGGACTGTTGGATTTATGTGTCTGGCTGAGTATTTCTCTACTCTATATAGAAGCCATAGTACAGCGGCTCTGCCTGACTCTGCACTTATCTGCCTTTTATATACAGCCCTGGGTAGCTAGCGATGCAATAAATGTCCTTATGCTCTGCTTTCATTAACAGACTGTATGTCAAGGAACTTTATAATATGGAAGGTATCTCTATGTATGTTTTCACTCTTCCCCCCTCTAGGTATACAGACATAGTGCAATGCTCCTCGTTATCACCTGTCAATCTCTCAGAATCACTTCACTAGTGAATGAATAAGTGGGTTATAAAACTTTGCTATATGCGCGCTGCACTGTTACATATAACTGGTTTATTGTTAGCCATAACTTGGAGTCAGTATTATAAATGGGTAGGTTCTGGAGTTGTTTCTCTAGTCAACGCTCCCAAATGCTGCAAGGGTTAAGGGGAAAAGCGGGTTGTAGTTCTGGGCAACTTGCGGGGCGGGGGGTGTTGGGGGTGGGGATCTTTTCTGTTGTTACTCCATTGACAGTGTTATTATTATAGTGCGCAGTGTAGGCGCTATTTCTGCATATATAATCGACAATGGTTGAGTTCAAAATAATCTCATGGAATGTCAGAGGTATGAACCATCCCATTAAGAGGCGTTTAGTCTTTGACTACTTAAAGAAGCGTGGTCCCTGCATCATGTGCCTGCAGGAAACACACCTTGTTGGTGCTAAACTTGCGAGCCTTAAAAAACCTTGGATAGCTAATGTATATGCTGCACAGCATTCTAATTACTCCAGAGGTACAGTTATTTTAATTGCGAAAACTGCACCTATTAAAGTTCTCTCTGCATACTCAGACCCCCTCGGTAGATTTGTTATATTGCAGATCCTGTATGAAGGGACTACGCTAACAATTGCGTCAGTTTATGTACCTCCCCCTTTCCATATATCAGTCCTAGAAAACCTACTTTCACATATATATAACATGCCCCCTGCTCCTGTACTTTTATGTGGAGATTTTAATAACATTCTAGATCCCTGTCTGGATAGATCTAACCCGGGAGACCACAGAGGTTATGTAACTTTCAAAGAATGGGTTCAAAAGCACAATATGTATGATATCTGGCGTTGGAACTACCCAAACAAATCTGTATTCTCTTGTTTCTCTGACCCCTCGAGATCTATGTCCCGCATAGACATGTGTCTTGGTTCATATGACCTGCTATCCAAAGTAGGTCGCCCAGAATATCTCCCACATGGAATTTCAGACCACTCTCCCTTAATTTGTTCCTTAACTGGTGCTGTGACTGGAACTAGAGGCCTAAGGATGAACCCCTTATGGCTTCAAGACGAAACAGTATTTGCGCATTGTATGTCACAAATGTCTGAGTACTGGGATCTTAATGATAAACCAGATCCTGAGTTCAATCAAATAACACAAAATATCCCTCTATGCTGAATCACATTAATAAAACTTAACGTTTATTGATTATATTAAAATTAGTCTGGCTGAAGATATCTAACTAAACTTGCAAGATATTGCTGGACCGACACTGTCAGTGAACATAAGAGGGATGGCTTTTCTGCCAGCTCTGGTCCTATCGCAATATCAGAAAAAGGTTAAATTACACAACCCCCACCAAATAACCCGACATGTTTCACCTCTTAATGAGGCTTTTTCAAGGGAAAAAGTGCTTAAAAAGTGCTAGTAGTGATAAGGTGCAAAGATAACATTCTTAAAAACAAGTATACAGATATAGCCTGTCGGCTTATAACATAGTAGCAGCCAAAGCTACTACTAGCACTTTTTAAGCACTTTTTCCCTTGAAAAAGCCTCATTAAGAGGTGAAACATGTCGGGTTATTTGGTGGGGGTTGTGTAATTTAACCTTTTTCTGATATTGCGATAGGACCAGAGCTGGCAGAAAAGCCATCCCTCTTATGTTCACTGACAGTGTCGGTCCAGCAATATCTTGCAAGTTTAGTTAGATATCTTCAGCCAGACTAATTTTAATATAATCAATAAACGTTAAGTTTTATTAACCACTTCCCGACCGCCCACTACACAGGGGCGGCGGGGAAGTGGAGCCCTGCAGGACGGCCTCACCCACAGAGGCGGCGGTCCATTTAAGGGCATGGGCGGAGCGATCGCGTCATCCGTGACGCGATCCTCCGCCGGCGCCTGTCACCGCTCGCTCGCCGCAACATCCCGCCGGCTATACGGAAGCGCCGGCGGGATGTTAACCCCGCGATCGCCGCATACAAAGTGTATAATACACTTTGTAATGTTTACAAAGTGTATTATACAGGCTGCCTCCTGCCCTGGTGGTCCCAGTGTCCGAGGGACCACCAGGGCAGGCTGCAGCCACCCTAGTCTGCACCCAAGCACACTGATTTCTCCCCCCCCTGCCCCAGATCGCCCACAGCACCCATCAGACCCCCCACCTGCCCACCCCCCAGACCCCTGTTTGCACCCAATCACCCCCCTAATCACCCATCAATCACTCCCTGTCACTATCTGTCAACGCTATTTTTTTTTTTATCCCCCCCCCCCTGCTCCCTGCCCCCTCCTGATCACCCCCCACCCCTCAGATTCTCCCCAGACCCCCCCCCAGACCACCCCCCCCTGTTTACTGTATGCATCTATCCCCCTGATCACCTGTCAATCACCTGTCAATCACCTGTCAATCACCCGTCAATCACCCATCAATCACCCGTCAATCACCCCCTGTCACTGCCACCCATCAATCAGCCCCTAACCTGCCCCTTGCGGGCAATCTGATCACCCCCCCACACCAATAGATCGCCCACAGATCCGACATCAGATCACCTCCCAAATCCATTGTTTACATCTATTCTCTCCTCTAAACACCCACTAATTACCCATCAATCACCCATCAATCACCCCCTATCACCACTTGTCACTTTTACCTATCAGATCAGACCCTAATCTGCCCCTTGCGGGCACCCAATCACCCGCCCACACGCTCAGATTGCCCTCTGACCCCCCCTTATCAATTCACCAGTGCATTAATTACATCTGTTCTTCCCTGTAATAACCCACTGATCACCTGTCAATCACCTGCCAATCACCTATCACCCATCAATCACCCCCTGTCACCCCCTGTCACTGCCACCCATCAATCAGCCCCTAACCTGCCCCTTGCGGGCAATCTGATCACCCACCCACACCATTAGATCGCCCGCAAACCCGCCGTCAGATTACCTCCCAAATGTATCGTTTACATCTGTTATCTTCTCTAAACACCCACTAATTACCCATCAATCACCCCCTATCACCACCTGTCACTGTTACCTATCAGATCAGACCCTAATCTGCCCCTTGCGGGCACCCAATCACCCGCCCACACGCTCAGATTGCCCTCAGACCCCCCCCCCCCTTATCAATTCGCCAGTGCATTAATTACATCTGTCCTTCCCTGTAATAACCCACTGATCACCTGTCAATCACCTGCCAATCACCCCCTGTCACTGCCACCCAACAATCAGCCCCTAACCTGCCCCTTGCGGGCAATCTGATCACCCACCCACACCAATAGATCGCCCGCAGATCCGACATCAGATCACCACCCAAGCGCAGTGTTTCCATCTATTCTCTCCTCTAAACACCCACTAATTACCCATCAATCACCCATCAATCACTCCCTATCACCACCTGTCACTGTTACCTATCAGATCAGACCCTAATCTGCCCCTTGCGGGCACCCAATCGACCGCCTACACGCTCAGATTGCCCTCAGACCCCCCCTTATCAATTCGCCAGTGCAATATTTACATCTGTTCTCCCCTGTAATAACCCACTGATTACCTGTCAATCACCTATCAATCACCCATCAATCACCCCCTGTCACTGCCACCCATCAATCACCCCCTGTCACTGCCACCCATCAATCACCCGCTGTCACTGCCACCCATCAATCAGCCCCTAACCTGCCCCTTGCGGGCAAACTGATCACCCACCCACACCAATAGATCGCCCGCAGATCCGACATCAGATCACCACCCAAGCGCAGTGTTTCCATCTATTCTCTACCCTAAACACCCACTAATTACCCATCAATCACCCCCTGTCACTGCTACCTATCAGATTAGACCCCTATCTGCCCCTAGGGCACTCAATCACCCGCCCACACCCTCAGAATGCCCTCAGACCCCAGCCCTGATCACCTCGCCAGTGCATTGCTTGCATCCATTCCCCCCTCTAATCACACCTTGAGACACCCATCAATCACCTCCTGTCACCCCCTAGCACACCTACCCATCAGATCAGGCCCCAATTTGCCCCGTGTGGGCTCCTGATCACTCGGCCAAACCCTCAGACCCCCTTCCGATCACCTCCCCAGTGCATGGATTGCATCTATTTTCCCCTCTAACCACCCCCTGAGACACCCATCAATCACCTCCTGTCACCCCCCTAGCACTCCTATCCATCAGATCAGGCCCAATACAACCTGTCATCTAAAAGGCCACCCTGCTTATGACCGGTTCCACAAAATTCGCCCCCTCATAGACCACCTGTCATCAAAATTTGCAGATGCTTATACCCCTGAACAGTCATTTTGAGACATTTGGTTTCCAGACTACTCACGGTTTTGGGCCTGTAAAATGCCAGGGCGGTATAGGAACCCCACAAGTGACCCCATTTTAGAAAAAAAAGACACCCCAAGGTATTATGTTAGGTGTATGACGAGTTCATAGAAGATTTAATTTTTTGTCAAAAGTTAGCGGAAATTAATTTTTATTGGTTTTTTTTCACAAAGTGTCATTTTTCACTAACTTGTGACAAAAAATAAAATCTTCTATGAACTCGCCATACACCTAACGGAATACCTTGGGGTGTCTTCTTTCTAAAATGGGGTCACTTGTGGGGTTCCTATACTGCCCTGGCATTTTAGGGGCCCTAAACCGCGAGGAGTAGTCTAGAAAACAAATGCTTCAAAATGACCTGTGAATAGGACGTTGGGCCCCTTAGCGCACCTAGGCTGCAAAAAAGTGTCACACATGTGGTACCGCCGTACTCAGGAAAAGTAGTATAATGTGTTTTGGGGTGTATTTTTACACATACCCATGCTGGGTGGGAGAAATTTCTATGTAAATGGACAATTGTGTGTAAAAAAATCAAACAATTGTCATTTACAGAGATATTTCTCCCACTTAGCATGGGTATGTGTAAAAATACACCCCAAAACGCATTATACTACTTCTCCTGAGTACAGCGGTACCACGTGTGGCACTTTTTTACACCCTAAGTACGCTAAGGGGCCCAAAGTCCAATGAGTACCTTTAGGATTTCACAGGTCATTTTGCGACATTTGGTTTCAAGACTACTCCTCACGGTTTAGGGCCCCTAAAATGCCAGGGCAGTATAGGAACCCCACAAATGACCCCATTCTAGAAAGAAGACACCCAAAGGTATTCCGTACGGAGTATGGTGAGTTCATAGAAGATTTTATTTTTTGTCACAAGTTAGCGGAAAATGACACTTTGTGAAAAAAAACTATTAAAATCAATTTCCGCTAACTTGTGACAAAAAAATAAAAACTTCTATGAACTCACCATACTCCTAACGGAATACCTTGGGGTGTCTTCTTTCTAAAATGGGGTCATTAGTGGGGTTCCTATACTGCCCTGGCATTTTAGGGGCCCTAAACCGTGAGGAGTAGTCTTGAAACAAAAATGACCTGTGAAATCCTAAAGGTACTCATTGGACTTTGGGCCCCTTAGTGCAGTTAGGGTGCAAAAAAGTGCCACACATGTGGTATCGCCGTACTCGGGAGAAGTAGTACAATGTGTTTTGGGGTGTATTTTTACACATACCCATGCTGGGTGGGAGAAATACCTCTGTAAATGACAATCTTTTGATTTTTTTACACACAATTGTCCATTTACAGAGGTATTTCTCCCACCCAGCATGGGTATGTGTAAAAATACACCCCAAAACACATTGTACTACTTCTCCCGAGTATGGCGATACCACATGTGTGGCACTTTTTTGCACCCTAACTGCGCTAAAGGGCCCAAAGTCCAATGAGTACCTTTAAGATTTCACAGGTCATTTTGAGAAATTTCGTTTCAAGACTACTCCTCACGGTTTAGGGCCCCTAAAATGCCAGGGCAGTATAGGAACCCCACAAATGACCCCATTTTAGAAAGAAGACACCCCAAGGTATTCCGTTAGGAGTATGGTGAGTTCATAGAAGATTTTATTTTTTGTCAAAAGTTAGCGGAAATTGATTTTAATTGTGTTTTTTCACAAAGTGTCATTTTCCGCTAACTTGTGACAAAAAATAAAATCTTCTATGAACTCGCCATACTACTAACGGAATACCTTGGGGTGTCTTCTTTCTAAAATAGGGTCATTTGTGGGGTTCCTATACTGCCCTGGCATTTTAGGGGCCCTAAACCATGAGGAGTAGTCTTGAAACGAAATTTCTCAAAATGACCTGTGAAATCCTAAAGGTACTCATTGGACTTTGGGCCCTTTAGCGCAGTTAGGGTGCAAAAAAGTGCCACACATGTGGTATCGCCGTACTCAGGAGAAGTAGTATAATGTGTTTTGTGGTGTATTTTTACACATACCCATGCTGAGTGGGAGAAATATCTCTGTAAATGGACAATTGTGTGTAAAAAAAATTAACAAATTGTCATTTACAGAGATATTTCTCCCACCCAGCATGGGTATGTGTAAAAATACACCCCAAAACACATTATACTACTTCTCCTGAGTACGGCAATACCACATGTGTGGCACTTTTTTGCAGCCTAACTGCGCTAAGGGGTCCAAAGTCCAATGAGCACCTTTAGGCTTTACAGGGGTGCTTACAATTTAGCACCCCCCAAAATGTCAGGACAGTAAACACACCCCACAAATGATCCCATTTTGGAAAGTAGACCCTTCAAGGTATTCAGAGAGGGGCATGGTGAGTCCGTGGCAGATTTCATTTTTTTTTGTCGCAAGTTAGAAGAAATGGAAACTTTTTTTTTTTTTTTTTTTTCTCACAAAGTGTCATTTTCCGCTTACTTGTGACAAAAAATAATATCTTCTATGAACTCACTATGCCTCTCAGTGAATACTTTGGGATGTCTTCTTTCCAAAATGGGGTCATTTGGGGGGTATTTATACTATCCTGGAATTCTAGCCCCTCATGAAACATGACAGGGGGTCAGAAAAGAAAGAGATGCTTGAAAATGGGAAAATTCACTTTTGGCACCATAGTTTGTAAACGCTATAACTTTTACCCAAACCAATAAATATACACTGAATGGGTTTTTTTTAATCAAAAACATGTTTGTCCACATTTTTCGCGCTGCATGTATACAGAAATTTTACTTTATTTGAAAAATGTCAGCACAGAAAGTTAAAAAAATCATTTTTTTGCCAAAATTCATGTCTTTTTTGATGAATATAATAAAAAGTAAAAATCGCAGGAGCAATCAAATAGCATCAAAAGAAAGCTTTATTAGTGACAAGAAAAGGAGCCAAAATTCATTTAGGTGGTAGGTTGTATGAGCGAGCAATAAACCGTGAAAGCTGCGGTGGTCTGAATGGAAAAAAAGTGGCCGGTCCTTAAGGGGTAGAAAGCCCTAGGTCCTCAAGTGGTTAATGTGATTCAGCATAGAGGGATATTTTGTGTTATTTTACTGGGATCTTAACCCAGGCACTACATCAACAAATCTAGTATGGGACGCCTCAAAAGCCGCTCTTCGTGGCCACTTTAATCATATTAAAGGCATCACAATTAAAAATGATGAAGCCTATATGGCTACAACAGAATCTAGCATGATGTTAGCTAAAGGGAAATTTGAAGCATCTCCAACTACTGACAACTACCGGGAATGGTCCAGAGCCAGACGCAACCATGAACTTCGCTTGCTCAATAGAGCTAAACGCAAAGAATTTATAGGTCACCAAAAATTATTTGAGTGGGGCAATAAATCCAGCAAAATTCTGGCAAACCTTGTTAAAAATCAGGCCCCCACTGTAGCTATCCCTAGAATCCAGACGACAACGGGGCAGATCGTTTCTACCTCAACAGAAATTTTAAATGAGTTTCAAAACTTCTACAGCACACTGTACAGTCTGCCTGTTTCGGGTGGTCCGGCCTTGGCCCCTAAATTTCTCGATGGTTGTCAGCTTCCCTATCTTGATGATACAGACAAACGATTACTTGACGCTCCAATCTCACTGGAGGAAGTGTTACATGCCATCAAAACCCTTAGACCCAATAAGGCACCAGGCCCGGATGGAATACCCTCCGAATGGTATGTGAAGAGTAGAAAATTAACTGCAAGCATGCTCCTTAAAACTTTTGAAGGTGCCTTTGGCTCTGGACTTCTGCCTGCCTCCATGAGAGAAGCTCACATTACGCTCCTCCTGAAACCAGACAAAAACCCAGAGCTCTGTGATTCATATAGGCCCATCTCTTTATTAAATTCAGACGTTAAGGTTTTAGCCAAGGTCATTGCAAACCGGCTTAAACAAGTAATTGAAAAGCTTATATTTCAAGATCAGACGGGATTTATCCCTAACAGATCGACTAAACTGAATCTCAGGAGACTGTTCGTGAACCTCCAGCACTCGCACTGCAATGCCGGCACCCGAGTCCTTCTAGCGCTGGATACAAACAAAGCCTTTGACACTGTATCTTGGCAATATCTTTGGGCAGTGCTAGATAAATTTCAGTTTGGCCCTGTTTTTAAAAAATGGGTCCAACTTCTCTACACTGATCCTATAGCGTGCGTCAGGGTAAATGGCCAGCTATCAAAACCTTTTAAAATTAGTAGAGGCACACGCCAAGGGTGCCCCCTATCGCCCCTTTTGTTTGCTCTTGCAATGGAGCCCCTAGCCACTTTTATCCGCGAAGACCACGGTATAGGTGGCTGGATCATTAATAGAGTACATGAAAAAATCTCGTTGTATGCTGACGATGTATTATTATACCTAGATAACCCGACATCGTCTCTGCGGAGGGTGCTGGAGGTTTACGAGGAATTTGGAGGGATATCTGGACTGAAGGTCAACTGGTCTAAATCAGTTATGCTACAAGTAGACCCTTTTCCCCAAGAAAGGATGGCATGTGACCTTCCCTTAAAAACAGTCACAAGCTTTAAATATCTCGGAATAGTGATCACTAGATGTAATGATGCCTACGTTTCCAATAACCTTACAATGGTATTATCCAGCATAGAAGGTAAATTAAAACGCTGGACCACGCTACCTCTGGATCTGCTTGGCAGAGTGAATATTATTAAAATGATTGTTGCCCCTAAAATATTATACATTTTATTAATGTCCCCATGCTGGGTCACTGCTGCACGGTTCCGTAGGATAAATGCCCTTGTAATGGGTTTTCTCTGGGCAGGTAGGGCTCCTAGACTTTCCTTAGACGTACTGAGTATGCCTGTTAAAAATGGTGGCCTGGCTCTGCCGCACTTTCAACTTTACTACTTAGCGGCCCAGCTTACATACGTTAGACGATGGGTACATTGCATCAGAGATGATGCGTCGTTGGATACTGAAGCTGACATTGCCTCGTCATACGAAGCACTATGTAATGTTATATATAGAGGTGGTATACCGCCTCCACAACAATCTGAGATTATAGCATACTCTCTTAAAGTATTCCATAAAACTAAGAAAATGGTGGGAGATAAGCCTAATATGTGCTCGCCCAGCTCGCCTATATGGGGTAACCCGAATCTTCCTGAATTTGAATCAATTGACAACACTTTCTGGGTCCAAAAAGGAGTAAAGTATATTCACCAGTTATATCATAATGGTATATTTAAAACCTGGCTCCATCTAGCGTCAGAGTTCCATCTCCCTAGATATGCTAAATTTAAATATTTCCAAATAAGACATGCTGCCATGGCCCAGTTTAAGACTCCCATGGTTAATTTGTCTTCTGGAACTGTGGAAAACTGGCTACTAGCTAAAGATAGTGACAAGCTTATCTCCAAATTCTACTCTTACCTTGTCACATTTAAATGTTCTGCTCGGCTGAACAGATCCAGAGAGCTATGGCATGACTGGGGGGAGGAGATATCTCAGGGAGAGTGGTCTGAATTCGAGGAGACTTATATGAAGACAGTGATATGCTCGCGTGACAAACTAATACAGCTTCGATGGTTCCACCAAATTTATATCACTCCAGTCAAATTATCCAAATTCTCAAGCGGAACAAGCGATGTTTGCTGGAGATGTGGGTGTAGTCCAGACACGTTCCGTCATATGACATGGGACTGCACGATAATTCAAACTTTCTGGAGTAAAATAACTCTATTTCTGCTAAATTCCTTAAATATTCAGCTTGTACCTTCATATAAGTCTTACCTGTTGGGACTGATTGAAGATCACCCTTTAAATAAATACCAGCGCATTTTAGTTAGACTACTGCTTTTCTATGCTAAAAAAACCATTGCCTTAGAGTGGAAGCTTTCTTCTGAGCCCTCATTTAAAATATGGAAAAGTCTCATTAACTACTTCCCGACCGCCGTATAGACAAATGGCGGCCGGGAAGCAGACGCCGCAAGGACCGCCGTATTGACAAAATGCGGCGGTCCTTGTTTGGGCATGGGCGGAGCGATCGCGTCATCCGTGACGCGATCCTCCGCCTCCGCCTGTCGCCGCTCACTCGCCGCAACATCCCGCCGGCCATACGGAAGCGCCGGCGGGATGTTAACCCGACGATCGCCGCATACAAAGTGTATAATACACTTTGTAATGTTTACAAAGTGTATTATACAGGCTGCCTCCTGCCCTGGTGGTCCCAGTGTCCGAGGGACCACCAGGGCAGGCTGCAGCCACCCTAGTCTGCACCAAGCACACTGATTTTCTCCCCCCCCGCCCCAGATCGCCCACAGCACCCATCAGACCCCCCCCTGCCCACCCCCCAGACCCCTGTTTGCACCCAATCACCCCCCTAATCACCCATCAATCACTCCCTGTCACTATCTGTCAACGCTATTTTTTTTTAATACCCCCCCATGCCCCCTGCTCCCTCCTGATCACCCCCCAACCCCCCAGATTCTCCCCAGACCCCCCCCAGACCACCCCCCCAATGTACTGTATGCATCTATCCCCCCTGATCACCTGTCAATCACCTGTCAATCACCTGTCAATCACCCGTCAATCACCCGTCAATCACCCAGCAATCACCCCCTGTCACTGCCACCCATCAATCAGCCCCTAACCTGCCCCTTGCGGGCAATCTGATCACCCCCCCACACCAATAGATCGCCCGCAGATCCGACATCAGATCACCTCCCAAATCCATTGTTTACATCTATTCTCTCCTCTAAACACACACTAATTACCCATCAATCACCCATCAATCACCCCCTATCACCCCCTGTCACTTTTACCTATCAGATCAGACCCTAATCTGCCCCTTGCGGGCACCCAATCACCCGCCCACACGCTCAGATTGCCCTCAGACCCCCCCTTATCAATTCACCAGTGCATTCATTACATCTGTTCTTCCCTGTAATAACCCACTGATCACCTGTCAATCACCTGCAATCACCTATCACCCATCAATCACCCCCTGTCACCCCCTGTCACTGCCACCCATCAATCAGCCCCTAACCTGCCCCTTGCGGGCAATCTGATCACCCACCCACACCATTAGATCGCCCGCAAACCCGCCGTCAGATTACCTCCCAAATGTATTGTTTACATCTGTTATCTTCTCTAAACACCCACTAATTACCCATCAATCACCCCCTATCACTGTTACCTATCAGATCAGACCCTAATCTGCCCCTTGCGGGCACCCAATCACCCGCCTACACGCTCAGATTACCCTCAGACCCCCCCTTATCAATTCACCAGGGCATTATTTACATCTATCCTTCCCTGTAATAACCCACTGATCACCTGTCAATCACCTGCCAATCACCTATCACCCATCAATCACCCCCTGTCACCCCCTGTCACTGCCACCCAACAATCAGCCCCTAACCTGCCCCTTGCGGGCAATCTGATTACCCACCCACACCAATAGATCGCCCGCAGATGCGACATCAGATCACCACCCAAGCGCAGCGTTTACTCTCCTCTAAACACCCACTAATTACCCATCAATCACCCATAAATCACCCCCTATCACCACCTGTCAATGTTACCCATCAGATCAGACCCTAATCTGCCCCTTGCGGGCACCCAATCACCCGCCTACTCGCTCAGATTACCCTCAGACCCCCCCCCCCCCCCCCCTTATCAATTCGCCAGTGCAATATTTACATCTGTTCTCCCCTGTAATAACCCACTGATTACCTGTCAATCACCTATCAATCACCCATCAATCACCCCCTGTCACTGCCACCCATCAATCACCCCCTGTCACTGCCACCCATCAATCACCCGCTGTCACTGCCACCCATCAATCAGCCCCTAACCTGCCCCTTGCGGGCAATCTGATCACCCACCCACACCAATAGATCGCTCGCAGATCCGACGTCCGATCACCTCCTAAGTGCAGTGTTTACATCTGTTCTCTACCCTAAACACCCACTAATTACCCATCAATCACCCCCTGTCACTTCTACCTATCAGATTAGACCCCTATCTGCCCCTAGGGCACTCAATCACCCGCCCACACCCTCAGAATGCCCTCAGACCCCAGCCCTGATCACCTCGCCAGTGCATTGCTTGCATCTATTCCCCCCTCTAATCACACCTTGAGACACCCATCAATCACCTCCTGTCACCCCCTAGCACACCTACCCATCAGATCAGGCCCTAATTTGCCCCGTGTGGGCTCCTGATCACTCGGCCAAACCCTCAGATCCCCCTCAGACCCCCTTCCGATCACCTCCCCAGTGCATTGATTGCATCTATTTTCCCCTCTAACCACCCCCTGAGACACCCATCAATCACCTCCTGTCACCCCCCTAGCACTCCTATCCATCAGATCAGGCCCAATACAACCTGTCATCTAAAAGGCCACCCTGCTTATGACCGGTTCCACAAAATTCGCCCCCTCATAGACCACCTGTCATCAAAATTTGCAGATGCTTATACCCCTGAACAGTCATTTTGAGACATTTGGTTTCCAGACTACTCACGGTTTTGGGCCCGTAAAATGCCAGGGCGGTATAGGAACCCCACAAGTGTCCCCATTTTAGAAAAAAAGACACCCCAAGGTATTCTGTTAGGTGTATGACGAGTTCATAGAAGATTTTATTTTTTGTCAAAAGTTAGCGGAAATTGATTTTTATTGGTTTTTTTCCACAAAGTGTCACTTTCCGCTAACTTTTGACAAAAAATAAAATCTTCTATGAACTCACCATACTCCTAACGGAATACCTTGGGGTGTCTTCTTTCTAAAATGGGGTCATTAGTGGGGTTCCTATACTGCCCTGGCATTTTAGGGGCCCTAAACCGCGAGGAGTAGTCTTGAAACAAAAATGACCTGTGAAATCCTAAAGGTACTCATTGGACTTTGGGCCCCTTAGTGCAGTTAGGGTGCAAAAAAGTGCCACACATGTGGTATCGCCGTACTCGGGAGAAGTAGTATAATGTGTTTTGGGGTGTATTTT
Organism: Hyperolius riggenbachi; assembly: GCF_040937935.1. Lineage (NCBI taxonomy): Eukaryota > Metazoa > Chordata > Amphibia > Anura > Hyperoliidae > Hyperolius > Hyperolius riggenbachi. Next base: position 313,232,221 of record NC_090648.1, read on the forward strand.
TACACATACCCATGCTGGGTGGGAGAAATACCTCTGTAAATGACAATCTTTTGATTTTTTTACACACAATTGTCCATTTACAGAGGTATTTCTCCCACCCAGCATGGGTATGTGTAAAAATACACCCCAAAACACATTGTACTACTTCTCCCGAGTATGGCGATACCACATGTGTGGCACTTTTTTGCACCCTAACTGCGCTAAAGGGCCCAAAGTCCAATGAGTACCTTTAGGATTTTACAGGTCATTTTGAGAAATTTCGTTTCAAGACTACTCCTCACGGTTTAGGGCCCCTAAAATGCCAGGGCAGTATAGGAACCCCACAAATGACCCCATTTTAGAAAGAAGACACCCCAAGGTATTCCGTTAGTAGTATGGCGAGTTCATAGAAGATTTTATTTTTTGTCACAAGTTAGCGGAAATTGATTTTAATTGTGTTTTTTCACAAAGTGTCATTTTCCGCTAACTTTTGACAAATAAAATCTTCTATGAACTCACCATACTCCTAACGGAATACCTTGGGGTGTCTTCTTTCTAAAATAGGGTCATTTGTGGGGTTCCTATACTGCCCTGGCATTTTAGGGGCCCTAAACCGTGAGGAGTAGTCTTGAAACGAAATTTCTCAAAATGACCTGTGAAATCCTAAAGGTACTCGTTGGACTTTGGACCCTTTAGCGCAGTTAGGGTGCAAAAAAGTGCCACACATGTGGTATCGCCGTACTCAGGAGAAGTAGTATAATGTGTTTTGTGGTGTATTTTTACACATACCCATGCTGAGTGGGAGAAAGATCTCTGTAAATGGACAATTGTGTGTTATAAAAATTAACAAATTGTCATTTACAGAGATATTTCTCCCACCCAGCATGGGTATGTGTAAAAATACACCCCAAAACACATTATACTACTTCTCCTGAGTACAGCAATACCACATGTGTGGCACTTTTTTGCAGCCTAACTGCGCTAAGGGGTCCAAAGTCCAATGAGCACCTTTAGGCTTTACAGGGGTGCTTACAATTTAGCACCCCCCAAAATGTCAGGACAGTAAACACACCCCACAAATGACCCATTTTTTTAAAGTAGACCCTTCAAGGTATTCAGAGAGGGGCATGGTGAGTCCGTGGCAGATTTCATTTTTTTTTGTCGCAAGTTAGAAGAAATGGAAACTTTTTTTTTTTTTTTCTCACAAAGTGTCATTTTCCGCTTACTTGTGACAAAAAATAATATCTTCTATGAACTCACTATGCCTCTCAGTGAATACTTTGGGATGTCTTCTTTCCAAAATGGGGTCATTTGGGGGGTATTTATACTATCCTGGAATTCTAGCCCCTCATGAAACATGACAGGGGGTCAGGTAAGTCAGAGATGCTTGAAAATGGGAAAATTCACTTTTTGCACCATAGTTTGTAAACGCTATAACTTTTACCCAAACCAATAAATATACACTGAATGGGTTTTTTTTATCAAAAACATGTTTGTCCACATTTTTCGCGCTGCATGTATACAGAAATTTTACTTTATTTGAAAAATGTCAGCACAGAAAGTTAAAAAAATCATTTTTTTGCCAAAATTCATGTCTTTTTTGATGAATATAATAAAAAGTAAAAAGCTTTATTAGTGACAAGAAAAGGAGCCAAAATTCATTTAGGTGGTAGGTTGTATGAGCGAGCAATAAACCGTGAAAGCTGCAGTGGTCTGAATGGAAAAAAAGTGGCCGGTCCTTAAGGGGTAGAAAGCCCTAGGTCCTCAAGTGGTTAACAATGCTCTCCCCTTTTACAAACTTACTTGGATTGCTAGGGGATCCCCAAATAAATTCGATAAAGTCTGAAAGGGATGGTTAGACTCTTCTGACTCAACTAGTGAACATCTGGATATCAACCCTCATATTTTAGATATAATTCAATGATATGCTTTCAATGAAAAATGATTAGCTGCGTCCTGCCTCGTACGGCCTCTCACTACAGTATATACATGCCTCTGTTTATGTGCTACTCACCTGTAATTTGTCAATATTCCTCATATATTGTATGTGCCACATGCGTGTACATGGTACACATCTCTTCACTGTCAATGGTTTGTCTGTTGTGTTAACTTGTTTGTTTGAAAAACAATAAAAAGAGTTTAAAAAAAAAAAAAAAAAAAAAAGATTGACCCCCCCCCCTCCGCCCAGCCCGCACAGCTGATTGTAATTAGGTAATCCGAATTTGAATTTGAGCATCCCTGCTCTTGACTGCATTTCTGATCAGAGCTCTCTTTGTTCAGCCTGTGAGTTTAGGTGGACGGCCTTGTCTTGGTAGGTTTACAGTTGTACCATACTCCTTCCATTTCTGAATGATCGCTTGAACAGTGCTCCGTGGGATGTTCAAGGCTTTGGAAATCTTTTTGTAGCCTAAGCCTGCTTTAAATTTCTCAATAGCTTTATCCCTTCATGAATGCGTCAGCCAGAATTATCCACTTCTCCCATTGCTCCACCACGGCGGATCCCCTCCTTGAATCCCTCCACTGGCGTCCTATCCAGTCCAGAATCAGATTCAAGATACTGTGTCTGACCTACAAATCTGTCCACAAAACCTGTCCAACCTACATTTCCGATCTTACTCAGAGGTACACACCTAGCCGCTCACTCCGCTCTTCCAATGAACTTCGCCTATCCGCCCCCTGCATCACCCAGTCCCATGCATGCCTCCAGGACTTCTCAAGAGCTGCTCCAACACTATGGAACTCCCTACCTCCACCCATTAGGGCAGCCCCCTCCTTCAACATCTTCAAGAAAGCCCTCAAAACTCACCTTTTCGCTCTGGCCTACTACCCCTCACAAGTGCTCTAAACCCACAGCTGAACTCTGGTCCCCTACCTTTCGTGTCCTTACCTCTCCCTCTAGATTGTAAGCCTTTGGGCAGGGTCTTTCTCCTTTTGTGTCCTACCTGATCATGCACCTCCATTACTGTGAACCCATGCTATGCATCGGAGTGAACCTAACTTGCCTAATCTCCATGCTCCCCTCCAGTGACTAAGCATGACCTTGTACTCATACTGTGCTGCATGATCTGGTCTTTCTTGTATTCAGGTATTGTCATTTTGCTGTAAGTCACCCCTAAACATTGTCTGTAACCTAAACTAATGTCCAGCGCTGCGTAATATGTTGGCGCTTTATAAATACAATAAATCCCTGACCTGTCTGGTGTGTTCTTTGGACTTCATGGTGTTGTTGCTCCCAATATTCTCTTAGACAACCTCTGAGGCCGTCACAGAGCAGCTGTATTTGTACTGACATTAGATTACACACAGGTGCACTCTTTTTAGTCAATAGCACTCACCAGGCAATGTCTATGGGCAACTGACTGCACTCAGACCAAAGGGGGCTGAATAATTACGCACACCCCACTTTGCAGTTATTTGTAAAAATGTTTGGAATCATGTATGATTTTCATTCCACTTCTCATGTGTACACCACTCTGTATTGGTCTTTCACGTGGAATTCCAATAAAATTGATTCATATTTGTGGCAGTAATATGACAAAATGTGGAAAACTTCAAGGGAGCCGAATACTTTTGCAAACCACTGTATTTATTTCCTTTTAAGCAATACTTGTTGCCTGTCAGTCCTGCTAATCCTCTGCCTCTAATGCTACGTACACACATGCGACAACGATCGTTCGTTAAGAACGACGAACGAACTTTTAATTGATGAAAGAACGACCTAAGTAAAGGTAGTTTTAAAATGTGTGTAACGATCTGATCGTTAGAACGAACGTTACATCACAGAAAGCAACTATTGCGCCTGCGCATAAAAATGAGAAGTTCCATGGAGAAATAGTGAAATGCGCATGTCAAGCCTAGTACGAAAGATCGTTTCCAACGATGTACTACTTTTGCAAACGATCGTCGTTGGTTAAAATCCGCCGAGACAGAACTTTCTTTTGTAGCGATTTGGCTCGTTCGTCGTTTGCCTTAATAGTCGGTGGTTCGTTTTTTGTAACGATCGTCGTTGGTAAAGATCGGGGAATGATCGTTACAAACTACTATAGTCGCATGTGTGTACGCACCTTTATACTATTAGCCATAGACCCTGAACAAGCATGCAGCAGATCAGGTGCTTATAAAGTTATCAGATCTGACAAGATCTGCATGCTTGTTTCTGATGTTATACAGACATTACTGCAGCCAAATAGACCAGCAGGACTGCCAGGCAACTGGTATTGTTTAAAAGGAAATATGGCAGCCTCCACATTCTTCTCACTCCAGTTCCCCTTTAACCCTTAGACTGCCAGCTATTTTTGTGGAAAAATAAAGCTACATGCCAGTGCCATCTATGTTTGAATTGTGTTTATTAAATGTCTTGTCCAAAGTTCACATTAGTCAGTAGAGATTGTCTTGTGTTTGAGGTGCAGATACATTTGAGAGGATTGCTAATTATTGTGATACAGAATAATGCTCATGAAACTCTACTGTAAAATGGACTCCTCAAATCGTGCAGTGAAAGCATTTGATTGGCCCATTTTCAATCTGCACAGATTTGCAGTAACATTTGCATAACTCTGCATCATCTTAAAACTTGCACATTTCAAGTAAAGTATAAAGTTGGCACTGAGCCAAATCCTTGTACTAAATGCCTTTTAGACATCTGTGGCAAAGGAATATTGGAAAACAAAAACGCCTATAGACATCCTGAGTAGGTGGAAGTAGTTTTGTAGTAAAATGCCTTAATATGTCCTATAGATATCTGCAGCAGTCTAAGGGTTAAAGCTGGTGTGATTTTAAAGTCAAATAATAAAATGAAATCTTGGTATGTACACTATCATATGATTACATTCTTTGGCTTTGGCTTTAAGAGCTTTGTAGAATGTCCCACATCTGGCTTCTCCACATAGGCTTGATTCACAGACGATGTGCTATAGTCCATTAAGTAACACTACCAGTGTTGTTCTGATGACTATTGCCAACAAACAAGCTTGCATTGTGCCGCTGCTACTGCTGTCGCTGTTGTTGCCATTGTCAGCACTGTTGCTGGTTGTTCTTCCATTTGGACAATTTGCTGTCAGAGGAACTGCGTTACCTGTTGCAGTATTGAAGTAAAAGTCATAAGTCAATGCTGAATAGTTTGCACTTGCTGGGACTGTTATAGTTTGTGTTATTTTCGCATTCAGCATTGTAACCTGAAATAAAGATTAAAAACAAAAGTGAGTTGAATTTTTCCTGAGGTTTCATCAGTATATAATAGCTGCAACAAACAGTGCTTGGTAATAATGATGCAATATGTTACATCCTACCTAATAAAAGCTAACTGTCGCTGCGTCCAGCAGTTTTGTCCCTGTGTCCCAGGATTTTTGTTACTGCGCATGTGCGCAGTGACTGACACCTGGGACCAGGGAGCTGGGCGAGCGAGGTGGGCGGGTGCACGCCTGCATCGGGTGCGCGCTCGGCGTTGCATGTGTAGCGTGCGCAGCAGCGGCGGGCATAGACCTAGAGCCCGTTTTTAAACGGGCTGGGTCTACTAGTTAATATAATAAAGCAGAAGCGCGGTATGCATTCTGTTGTCTGATTTCTCAGTCCCAGCCAAAGTTTCATATTCAATGGGCATTACTTGGCTTGATTACTTACCTGAATTGTGTATGTTCCACTTAGAAGCAAAAGATAATATTCCCCATATTGATTTGTTCTGTATGGACATATATGTGTTCTTCCTTGGACTTCCACAATAGCATTTAGGACAGGGTTATTATTCATGTCAAAGACTCGGCCCTTTATACCTGTGAAGTAAATGCACACACAAGATGTAAACATGGAGAATGGCATCTTCATTTACCACCCTCAGGTAGTGGTCAGTTGTGTTGCAGAATAACTGCATGTCAGCTCACTGCCCATACAATTTTATGGGCCTGTTCACAGTGCTGCTTTGTAACTGATCATGTTACTCTAACTCGCTGCATGCAGACTTTGTATTAAAGTTTATGTCCAGTCTCCATTGCAGTTCACGCTCATTAGAACACATGCGTTATGCAACTGACCACTGTGAATCTAGCCTCAGGCTAGGTTAACAGTGATCAGTTACATAATGCACGCATTATAATGAGTGTGAACTGCAGTGGAGTCTGGATATAGACTATAATACAAAGTCTGCATGCAGCGAGGTAGGCCTCTTTTCCACGGACTGTTGAACGGTGTGCTCATATCAGGCGTCAGTGAGCAGATACCAGGCAGCAACAATCAGTAACCAGGCAGCAGTGTGCAGTTGTGAGAGTTTGAGAGGCATTTCTGCCTTATCAACAGTCAGTGGAAAGAAGGACTTAGAATAATATAAACAGTATGTAAAAAGGCCCAAAGAATTGTATTTACAGTGAGCTGACATGCAGAATTATTCTGCAATGCAACTGAGCACTGTGAACTAGCCTTTGACCACTTGAGGACCGCAGTGTTAAACCCCCCTAAAGACCAGCCTGTTTTTTCCCTAATTGGCCACTGCAGCTTTAAAGAGAATCTGTATTGTTAAAATCGCACAAAAGTAAACATACCAGTGCGTTAGGGGACATCTCCTATTACCCTCTGTCACAATTTCGCCGCTCCTCGCCGCATTAAAAGTGGTTAAAAACAGTTTTAAAAAGTTTGTTTATAAACAAACAAAATGGCCACCAAACCAGGAAGTAGGTTGATGTACAGTATGTCCGCACATAGAAAATACATCCATACACAATCAGGCTGTATACAGCCTTCCTTTTGAATCTCAAGAGATCATTTGTGTGTTTCTTTCCCCCTGCAGTTCTCATGCACTGAAGTTTCAGGCTTCTCCTTTCTACCTGCAAACAGCTTTGCCCTTGTCTGTAATTCTTCAGTATGTGAAAGCCCAGCCAGCTCAGAGGACGATTTATCCAGCTTGTAAAAGATAAGAGAGAAGAGAGAAGCTGCTCTAATCCTAAATAACACACAGGCAGTGTGCATATAGGGGCCTGGAAGGGGGAGTTCATAGCAGAACCACAACACTGAAGAACTTGGCAGCCTTCCAGACACAGGCCGACAAGTCTGACGAGAGAGATAAGTTGATTTATTACAGAGACAGTGATAGTATAAAGTGCTGCAGTAAGCCAGAACACATTAGAATAGCTTTTTGAACTTGTAGGATGATAAAAAACAGGATGCAATTTTTGTTACAGAGTCTCTTTAAGGCCAAGCTGCAGTGCTGCACAACACAGCACACGAGTGATTTCCCCTACCCCCTTTTCCCCCCACCAACAGAGCGCTCTGTTGGTGGGGTCTGATCGCTCCAAAGTTGTTTATTTTTTTTAATATAAATATTTATTTCATTTGTCTTTGAATAAAAACTGCCTTTTTTTTTATTTTATTTCCCCTGCTCCCTCCCTCCCCCCGCCAGCCAATCAGGGTGATCAACTGTCATAGGCTTCAGCCTATGCCAGCCGATCACTCCCCAGCCTCAGGAGGGGACAGCCGTGTCACACGGCTGTCCCCAGTACAGCGCTTCTGCCGATCACAGCGGTGTACATGTAAATAGACAGCGATTGCGACGTCTAACAGTCTCCAGAGCGGCAAATGCCGCTCGGAGTCTGAAGGCGGAGCGGAGAAGGAGATGAGCGCGCACCCTGCTGAACTCTTTGGTTGCAATAGTGGCTGAATCACACACCTGAAACAAGCATGCAGCTAATCCAGTCTGACTTCAGTCAGAGGACCTGATCTGCATGCTTGTTGAGGGGCTGTGGCTAAAAGTATTAGAGACACAGGATCAGCAGGAGAGTCAGGCAAGTGGTATTATTTTAAAAGGGAAAATCCATATCCTTTTTAGTTTAGGTTCCCTTTAAAGGAAACCTGAAACGGGGATTTAAAATAAAATTATATATACCTGGGGCATCCTCCAGACCCCTCCAGGCTGACTGCTCCCTCACCATCCTTCTCTGCTACCTGACCGAAGACCTCTCGTCTGGGGCATTCTGCACATGTGCGTCCTGCTGCGGACGGGGTCGAACTGCGGACAATGCAATCGGTGGAGGAGGATGGCGAGGGAGCGATCAGCCTGGAGGGACTGGAGGAAACCCCAGGTATGTGTATTTTATTTTTTACGTCTCAGGTACATTTTAACCACTTAAGGACCGCAGTGTTAAACCCCCTAGTGACCAGGCCATTTTTTACTAAATAGGCCACTGCAGCTTTAAGGGCGTCGCTGCAGGGCCGCACAACTCAGCACACAGGTGATTCCCCCCACCAACAGAGCTCTCTGTTGGTGGGGTCTGATCGCTCCCCAGCTGTTTTTTTTTTTTATAAATTTGCCTATAATTTTTATTTTTTTTTCATTCCCCCTTCCTCCCTTCCCCCAGCCAGCCAATCAGCGTGATTGGCTGTCATAGGCTTCAGCCTATGACAGCCAATCACTTTCCTGCTTACGGAGGGGACAGCCGTGTCACACGGCTGTCCCCAGTACATCGCTGCCTTAGATCGCAGCGATGTACAGGGTTATTAGACGGCGCTATCACGTCTAACAGTCTCCGAGCGGCATTCGCCTTTGGGAGACTGAAGGCAGAGCGGAGCTCCGTCATCACAGGGGAGATGCGCGCGACATCCTGCAAACCCCATTCCCAGCCATTCACGCCAATCGGAGTGGAGTGGTCCTGGGGCTGCCGCCGCATTCACACCAAATGGCGTGGAGCGGTCGGCATGAGGTTAAGGTCCGTGAAATTACTGATCTTGGAATCTCTGTCAATAATAGTTGAAAAGTTCCAAAGTGAAGGTAATTTGAACATGGGAAAGTGAGCATTAGAGATGTCGCAAATCTTTCTGAGTTAATGCAGGATTATGCAATTTTTGTATACAAATATATGCCACTTGAGAAATTACCACTCAAACCCCACTTCAACAGGACACAATTGTTTATTTTCAAGCTGCACATATTTGCATACAAAATTTGCATAATCCTCTTTCAACTTGGAACTATTTGCATCTCATTGACCATCCCTAGTGAGCATTCATAACAGAATCTCTGCCTCAAAGCACAGAAATCGTAAAGTATTTGTACATTAGGGGCACCCAAGACTCCAAATATGCTGCTTACACGGCCGGTTCTCTTATGAAGCACGGTGAAACATTTGCATCAGGCGCAGAGATTACAGGGGCGGCATGTTTGTACTGTGTATTTACACTAATAGCATGCAGTCAGAGTAGGAGGAGAAGCGAGAGGAGAGCGAGGTGAAGAGGACATCATTGGGGAAAAGCAGCTTGTTGTGCTATGTGAGGAGTCTTGACAGTGAGTGACGAAAGGGAGGCAGGAGAGCAGCAGTGTTTCATTTGACTTGCACAGCAGAAGGGAGGAGGTGGCACTGCTGTCCTGACTGAGGAAGAATGGAGTGGCTGAGGGTGAGCAGTTTGTTTGTCACAGCCAGCCAGTGTGCTATTATGTTGAGCTGCAGCATGTCATGTGAAAACATTAAATGAAGCAGAGGAAATTGTCGGGTGGTGTGCAATCAATCCAAATCGGGGGGGGGGGGGGGGGGGCATCCTCACAAGTCTGCCTCAGGCAGCAAATAGTCTAGAACCAGCCATGACTGCTTACAAACTTTATTGCAAGTACACAGAGGCAGGTGTGAGCCTCTGTTGTGGCTTCCTTTACCACCATCCACCATATAGATCAGAGTAAAAGCCAAGTTTTTGAGACAAAAAGTGACCCAAAACTGGGCTGTGTGCCCCCTGCCAGAGTGATAAGCATAGATCACATTTCTTCACCCCCCTGCTGTATGCATGTGACACGTCCCCACCATCTTCAGCTTGTCCATTACAGTCTTATTTATATAATGCCCTCTAGTGGCACCTCACATCATGCGTGCCACAGCAGGGTGTCATAGAGGAAAGACTGCAATAGATGAGCTGAAGGTGAATCCTGGCAGTGAGAACCAGTTAGTAAACACTACACTGAGACAACTCTGAATATGCTGGGGTGGGGGCAAGATGTGATCTATGTGACAAAAACATTCTATGGGCCTGATTCACAAAGCGGTGCAAAGTGTTTGCACGCGAGTGAAAACCCCTTTATCACGCCTAAACTCAGTTTAGGCATGATAAGAAGAAACTCGCGCGAATTTTCCGCGCGCGCAGCACCCGGCTCTTCGCGCGAAGCTCCCATTAAGCCCTATGGGACTTTGCGCGCGCGTAAGAGCACAAAGCGGTGATAACTTTGCTAGTGCAAAGGTTATCACGCCTAAAGTCTTTTAGGCGTGATAACTGAGTTATCACCGCTTTGTGAATCAGGCCCTATGAGTTCCTTGAGTTCCTGGTGCTGCATTTCCTACCCTTTGCTTTTATACTCAGTTCAATAATTTTTTTCCCTGTTTTTAAAAGACAACTGTAAGGACAGTGATATGGAGGCTGCCATATTTATTTCCTTTTAAACAATACCAGTTGCCTGGCTATCCTGCTGATCGCTCTGTCTCTAATAATTTTAACTATAGACCCTGAACAAGCATGCAGCATATCAGGTGTTTCTGACATTATTGTCAGATCTGACAATATTAGCTACATGTTTGTTTCTGGTGTGAATCAGATGCTATGGCAGTTAAATAGACCAGCAGTGCTGCCAGGCAACTGGTATTGTTTAATAGGAAATAAATATGGCAGCCTCCATATTCCTCTCGTTACAGTTGTACTTTCAAAACAGGGAAAAACTGTGACAGGGAATAAGTGTTGGGGGATTGACCTATATTTGAGTATATACAGTGATTGTGCATTATGAATCCTCTTTGTTGCAGCTGCTGTCCCTGGAGAGTTTGAGAGTGATGGTCTTGCCTGTTTCTATTGGTTCTGAGTTCCAAGCCATTATAAGCCTGAGGGAAGGAACACACTAGGCAGAATTAAGTATGTGTTTTCCATAGCAAATTGTGGAAAACGCATATGCGATTCTGCCTAGTGTGTTTCTACCCTGAATCATTAGACTAAATAAGAGCTCAGCACCCCCAGAAACAGCCAAGGTTTGGGCACTACTGAAAAACATGGGGGCAGCCCATGCAGAAATAAATCACTAAAATCTATAAATGATGAGGGGAGCTTTGGCAGCAGGAAATGATAGCATTGGTATACTTTCAGTCAAGTCTATAAGCCCTAGGATCACCTAAATGGTTTACTTGGGCTTTAAAGTTTCAAAGTGGATTAAATTGTGAGCCTCTCTGAGGGACAGTTAAGGGACAAGACTAAAGTATATACTCAGTAAAGTGCTAAATACTAAATGCTGCGTTTCCCCGAAAATAAGACAGTGTCTTATATTGATTTTTGCTCTAAAAGATGTGCTAGGGCTTATTTTCAGGGGATGTCTTATACAGTATTTCTAGCAGGAAATGTCTCTCAGTAGAACATTTCCTGTTCCTTTGTACTGTGCTGTTTCTGGATTTGAAGATATGCTACTGTACTGATCAAGCACCTGCCCTGTCCAAAGCACACAGCTGATAATCTTGCTGTATGCTGGGATGAAAGGACCGCTTACTGGCTGCCTCTTCCTCCTCTTTAACTTCCACTAGGGCTTATTTTCAGGGTAGGTCTTATTTTCAGGGAAAGAGGGTAAGACTCACCAAAAGAGATTACATTTCAAGCAACATCACATTAGGCCATCTTTCATTTGGAGGGTGAACTGTGTACTAGTTGGACCATTCAGCATCCCATCTACCGCCCTCAAGCGCCAATCGGATACAAGTGAAATGCAGTTGAATGGCAGCGTTTGTAACACCACATGTGTCAGCGCTTGACACACAGAGGAGAAGGCTTGTAGAGGAGAGAAGAAAACACACAGGCACACCAGGAGCCCAATCTCGTGTAAAATCATGATATATACAGACACAGTAAAGGCCCGTACACACGCTAGACAGGCTGGAACGACGGGTCCGTCAGACCCTCCCGTTGGGCGGGCGTTCCAGCGACAGTCCGGCGTGTGTATAGTCTGTCTGCAGACTGATAAGGCTGTTTCTGAACGATCCGCCGGGCGGATCGCTCAGAAACAGCCTTATCAGTCTGCAGACAGACTGTACACACGCCGGACTGTCGCTGGAACGCCCGCCCAACGGGAGGGTCTGACGGACCCGTCGTTCCAGCCTATCTAGCGTGTGTACGGGCCTTAATAGTTATACTCACAATGGTGGGTTGCAGATGATGCAATCATTCACGTGGGGAAGAACCATCCCCACTCTGCCTTGTCGATGAGATGTGGTGGTCGCTGTGAGACCAGCTAGTGAGTTCCTCAGCAGAGGGCCACTGGTAAGCACAGGGGGGGAAGTTTAGGAGGTGTGAGGTGCCCAAGGACAGTAGGGGTGTATGTATAAGAAAATAGGATATACGGTAAAAGGACCTTACCTTGAGGAAGTGAATTTCGTAGAAACTATATTTTTTTTATATTTTAAAAAACAAAGGCGCTCAGTGCTGACACAAAACGGATCTCCCTACGACACTTTTATTTTACCTGATGAAGTGTCTGTCACCGTGAAACGCATTGTCCTATGTGCATGATACTTTTTTTTTTTTTAAATATTGTTTCTACAAAATTGACTTCCTCAAGTTAAGTTCCTCTTACAGTTTATCCTACCACCTTATAAATACACCCCTACTATCTTTGGGTGCCTCCCACCTACTAAACTCCCCTCTGTGACACTCAGTGGGGTTACCCGGTGGCAGAGAACCACAATATGTCACGTGGCTGGACTCAGTTAAGACTCCATGGGAGAGCAGGCTGTTCCCCGACAGTGCAAATCAGCAGCTGACAGGTGGTGGTAGTCAGCTGCCCGTATGAAAGAGCCCTACCATGGCTGCATTTTGTTCCTACATGAGGGAATGTGTTGTGGGTAGAGCAACTGGATTACTGACAATTCCTAGCAGTAGAGAAGAATGGTCTTCATAAAAGGCTCATACTACATGGAGCTGTAAGTTAATAAGCTGCTGCCTCTGGTGCGACTTACAAAGGGGTATTTAACACTAACAATGTTTATATGCTATTTATTATGATGCACTAGGCACTCCACTTGTGCCACATTGCATCTTTTTCATAGACCAACAGCAATGATCTATCTATCACAACCGTGTGAACCTGTGATTGTGGGCATTCACATGGGTGAAATTGTATTGCGGTGATTCTGAAACTGAAGTGTGTGATAGACTGCAAGCATCATCCCAGAACACCTGGGCAAACACATTCTCACTGGATATATCTATGTATATAAAATTGGATGTTTGTGTGTGTATGTATGTGTTTATGTGCTGCCATCACTCAAAACCCTTGACCTATTTCAACGAAACTTGGTATACAGATCCCGTACTACCCGGGAATATATGTTCTGGGGGTCTCGTGTCCCTCCCCATCCCCCCCCCCCCCCCCCCGCCTTGCACACCTGGGTGGAACCACAAACAGCCAATCAGATTTCACTCATTCACATCAATGGAAAGAATGTAAAAGGCTGCCATTCTCACAGTTCCCAAGCTTGCCACAGTTGGCCACTTGGTGACCGAGGTGGAAAATTTGGGGAATTTACAGATCCCATACATATATCATATTTGCTTTTGTGCACAAGTAATATTGTCTGTTTACAAACTGCAAGTTCCAAAAGTACAGTTTATCTGCACTGAAAGCTGCCATTGTAATGTATTGCATAGCTGCTGTATTTATATATTTCAACTAACAGATGAGCTTGCATTGCCCAGGTACCGGTATGTACAGTAGCAAGATAAGTATGTGTACCCTTTGGAATTCTATGGATTTCTGCACAAATTGGTCATAAAATGTGATCTGATCTTCATCTAAGTCACGACAATAGACAATCACAGTCTGCTTAAACTAATACCACACAAATAATTAAATGTTTCCATGTTTTTATTATAGAACACATCATGTGAACATTCACAGTGCAGGTGGAAAAAGTATGTGAACCCCTAGACCAGGGGTTCTCAAACTAGGTGCCGCGGCACCCTGGTGCGCCTTGAGCACCTGCCAGGGGTGCCTCAGCGTTCATTCCCATACTTCGGGGGGTGCTGCTGAATAGGGGTCATAACGGCATTTCGTCAGTTATTTTTGCCGAGGGGTGCCTTGAAAATATTTCAAACCCATCAGGGGAGCCCTAAACCGAAAAAGTTTGAGAACCTCTGCCCTAGACTAATGACATCTCCAAGAGCTAATTGGAGTAAGGTTTCAGCAAGTTGGAGTCCAATCAATGAGATGAGATTGGAGGTGTTGATTACAGCTGCCCTGCCCTATAGAAGCATTGCCTGATGTAAAGAACACCTCGCACAAAAGACCTCTCAGAAGACCTACGATTAGGCTGACAATTAAGAATTGTTGACTTAAAGCTGGAAAGGGGTATAAAAGTATCTCCAAAAGCCTTGCAGTTCATCAGTCCACAGTAAGACAAATTGTCTATAAATGGAGAAAGTTCAGCACTGCTGCTACTCTCCCTAGGAGAGGCCGTCCTGTAAAGATGACTGCAAAAGCACAGCACAGAATGCTCACTGAGGTGAAGAAGAATCCTAGAGTGTCAGCTAAAGACTTACAAGGGTCTCTGGCATATGCTAACATCCATGTTAGCGACTCTACGATACATAAAACACTAAACAAGAATGGAGTTCATGGGAGGATACCACAGAGGAAGCCACTGCAGTCCAAAAAACATGCTGCACGTTTAAAGTTTACAAAAGAGAACCTAGATGTTCCACAGCAGTACTGGCAAAATATTCTGTGGACAGATGAAACCAAAGTTGAGTTGTTTGGAAGAAACACACAACACTAGGGCACATATGCAATTCACTTTTTCTCCTGAGTTTTCTCCTAGGTGATCTGTTTACAACTTGCCATAAATCCATTTAAGTCACCAGCAAGCAAGAAAATACTCAAAATAAATTTGATAGAACCTTTTCACCAACTTTTGGGTATATTTTCAATTGTAAAATGCTGAAAATTTTGTTTACAGAGAAGATGAAAATTATCTCCTAGGAGATAACTCAGGTGAAAAAATTTATTGCATATGGCCTCATGTGTGGAGAAAAACACACCAACATCAAAACCTCATCCCAACTGTGATGTATGGTGGTGGGGGCTTCATGGTTTGGGGCTGCTTTTCTGTGTCAGGGCCTGGATTGATTGCTATCATCGAAGGAAAAATGAATTCCAAAGTTTATCAATACATTTTGCAGGAAAACTCAAGGCCATCTGTCCAACAGCTGAAGCTCAGCAGAAGATGGGCGTTGCAACAAGACAACCACCCAAAGCATAGAAGTAAACCAACAACAGAATGGCTTAAAAAGAAAAAAATACGCCTTCTGGAGTGGCCCAGTCAAAGTTCTGACCTCAACCCGATTGAGATGCTGTGGCATGATCTCAAGAAAGCGATTTACATCAGACATCCCAAGAATATTGCTGAACTGAAACAGTTCTGTAAAGAGGAAAGGTCAATAATTACTCATGACCTGTGTGCACATCTCATCTGCAACTACAGAAAACGTTTGGTTGAAGTTATTGCTGCCAAAGGAGGTTCAACAAGTTATTAAATCCAAGGGTACACATACTTTTTCCACCTGCACTGTGAATGTTTTCATAGTTGTTCAATAAAAACATGGAAACATTTAATTATTTGTGTGGTATTAGTTTAAGCAGACTGTGAGTGATGCTCAGATAACCCCAATCACTAATTCAAGTAAATCTGTCCAAGGCAGAATCAAAATCCGGAGATGCCATGATCGTGATCCGGATTTGAATGGAAGCTCCAAATCCGACCCTGAATTTTAGCTGTGATTGCATGTTGACTTTAATGTTAATAGCAAAACCCCCATACATGCTACAATCACCAAAATTGCATGGATTATAAAGGTGATTAGTGGCTACAACTTACATTTTTTTTCCAAAAAGACCTTATAGTTTTTGATAAAATCGATTTTAAAGATTCAAATGAAAAACGTATTTGTGATTAAAAACCTGCCAAAACCCGCCGACTTTAGCGGTTAATAGCAAAGCCCCCTTACATGATATAAACACCAAATTTGCAGGATTTGTTAAGTAGAACAGTGGGAACAAGGGGAAGACCAAGTTTGTGGGCTTTGGGGTACTTGGCATCAATACTTTAATTTTGCCACTATACAAATCTGGTTGTCAGTTTGTGGCTCTGCCCCTTTTTTCTGAATTTGAACCCCAGTCACCCAATGACCGACTGTACCAGGTTTGAGGCCTCTGCTATTAAAGGAAAGGTCCAAGGGAAAAACAAAAAATCTACTTCCCTGGGGCTTCCTCCAGTCCCTGGCAGCTGATCTGTCCCTTGCTGCAGCTCCGGGGTTCCCTCTGTTGCAGATGCTCACGAGGTCCGTATTTTCTGCACACAGCCGCGCCACTCGGTGGGAAATTTGTTTTTTGCTACACCCACTTTTTGTAACCTTGAGGCAGGGAACACACTTGACTTTCAGTTTTCCGCGCGCGTTTTCCTGCATACTTTTCCTGCACACTAAGTGTGTTTCCATGCAGGAAAATGCGCGCGTTTTTTTCACAGCAGCTGATGTAATTGATACAGAAAACTGACAAAATGTGCAGAATCAGGATGCAGAATGTCAGTTTTTTTTCTGCGCGCGAACAACACAGTAAGTGTGTACTAGCCCATTGATTAACATGAGTTCTCAGTTTTTCTGTGCAGAAAACGCGCACGAAAACAGTCAAGTGTGTTCCCTGCCTGACACAGTCACTCAATCACCAAGTTTTTGAGCTTTTGGGTTCCTGACATCAAAAATGTGTCATTGGAAGCAGTTTATCCAGCAAAGAAATCTAATTTGCTGTTTGTGGCTCTGCCCTCTTTAGTGAATTTGAACCCCAGTGACCGACTGTAGCAGGTTTGAGGCCTCTGCCATTAACAGTGTAAGAATGTCAGCAGTTTAAATATTCGTGAAAGTTAATGGGTGAATTTTGATTGGCTGTTGTAGGCTCCACCCACTTTTCTGAATATTAATCCCAATCACCCATTGACCAAGTGTGCCAAGTTTGAATACTCTGCCATTAACAGTGTAAGAATGGCTGCAGTTTACATTTTCCCATTGAAAATTAATTTTTGAAATGTTTCTATTGACTCAAATAGGTAAAATCTGATTGGCTGTTTGTGGTTCTGCCAAGGTGTACAGGGGTGGGGGACAAGATACTCCCAGAACATATCTTCCCGGGAAGTATGGGATATGTATACAAAGTTTTGTTGAAATTGGTCAAGGACACACACACACATCCAATTTTATATATATAGATGCATCCAGTGATAATGTATCTTCTCCTGTGTACACTTTTGGCTTGTGTGTATATTGTTTTGTTGTTTTCGTATCAGCTACTATTGTAATTACTTCATCAGGTTCGGCAACGGCTCTAAGCTTGCCACTGAAGAAGAAAGTGCTGTGTTTAACTGTCTGAATGTTGTTCTGCCACCAATGTTTTTTCTGGAAGTACCTTTCTTGCTGTAAAGTATTGATTCCCAACACATTCATGTATCACGGCAGCATCGGGTATGTGTCGCCGCTCGCCGCCCCGCTCTGACTCTCCATGCCTCTGCTCTGACTGTAGTTAGAGCAGGGCTACAAGAAGATGGCTGCCGATGTCCACAAATGCGAACATCGGCAGCCATTTTTTTGTAGCCCTGCTCTTACTACAGTCAGAGCGGAGGCAGGAAGAGAAGAGTGACTTCAGCACTGGAACAAGTGAAGCTGGTGAGTCAGCCGCCACTGCCAGCATATGCCACTGAGGTCTCCTACACCTAACTATCTAAACTTGAGGCACCTATGTCTGGCTACCTATACGGGGTCTACCTACACCTGACTTCCTATACTGGGAGCACTTATGCTTGGCTACCTATGCTGAGGGCACCTACACCTGACTTCCTATACTGACGGCACCTATGCTTGCCTACCTATAATGACTGATGACACCTACACCTGACTTCCTATACTTGGGGCACCTATGCTTGGCTACCTATACTGAGAGGACCTACACCTGATTTCCTATACTGGGGCACCTGTACTTGATACCTACACTGAGGGCATCTACACCTGGCTACCTACACTGAGGTCACCTACACCTGGCTACCTACACTGAGGGCACCTATACCTTGCTACCTACCTACCTATACTGAGTCTGGGGGCATTTGTTTTTTTTTGGGGGGGGGGGTGGAGATGCACTACAGCTAAAATGCGTGGTCCAAATTGTCAGTGCTTGTTTTTATTAATATTTTTGAAATGTTCTAGCCTTCATTTTTAAGTGTATTCATGTTTTTTATTAGTATTTTTCTATTGTAGATTTCAGCATTTGGCATGATGTGTCATGACTTCAAAAGGGTTGGGAACCACTGCTGTAAAGAATCTTTTAAAGAGAGTCTGAAGCGAGAATAAATCTCGCTTCAGACCTCATAGATAGCAGGGGAATGTGTGCCCCTGATAAACCGTCGCTATCGCGCCACTAAACGGGGGTCCCTTCACCCCCAAATCCCCCTCCGTGCAGCGCATCCCCTCTTCCTGGTTGGGGCAAGGCTAACCGCCGCATCCCTGCCCCACGCGCGTCTGTCAGCGCGTATCTCCGACTCTCCCCCGCCCCTCTCAGTCTTCCTTCACTGAGAGGGGCGGAAGAAGGGGCGGCGATGCGCCGCTGATAGACGCGACTGGAGGCAGGGCTGCAGCCGTTAGCCCTGCCTCCAGGAACGACCAAATCTACGACCAAGGTTTGCAGGGGTGGGTTTGGGGGTGAAGGGACCCCCGTTTAGCCACGGGATAGCGGCGGTTTAGCAGGGGCACACATGCCCCTGCTAACTATGAGCTCTGAAGCGAGATTTATTCTCGCTTCAGAGTCTCTTTAAGGCCCGTTTCCCTTTAGGCAAATTCGTGTAGAAAAAACCGCCTGCAAATTTGCATGTGCATGGGAATTCACGTGCATTTGCGGGAGGGTTTTTTATGTGAATTTGCATGCATAAGCGATTTTTTTTCTCCCTCATATACCTGTCGTTGTTCATCACTATTAACTTAGGCATGCAAAAATGTGTAAACGTGAAAATTGTTAGAGAGGCTGCCGTTTTTTGTTTTTTTAAATGTAATGGAAACAGGCCCATTGAAATACACTGTGTATGCAAATTTGCATGCGGCTAATGCATGCGAATTCGTCATAGTGGAAACGGGCCCTTAGAGCAAAGAAGAAATGCTGAGTTTCATACCACTTTAATGCCTGGAACCCACTACAAATCGCAAATCGCTAGCGTTTTTAATGAGAGTTTTGTAAACGATTTCATGAGCGCTTTCCGGCGCTTTTGGGAGCTATTTTAAAAAGTGAAGCTTTTTGCCTGCGATTGTGTAGCGATTAGCGATTTTAATTCTGATTGGTCCTTTCAATAAATCATTTTTTTTACAGTTTGCAGTAATTTAAAATCGCACTCAAATCGCTATGTGTAGCAATTCATGATCAATTTGCCTGCACTTATATACTTTACAATGAAGAGCAAACGCTCCCAAAATGCTGCATGTTCTGCGATTGCGATTTTTCTAATCGCAATCGCTACTGTGGAATTTGTTACATTTATTTACATTGGCAGAGCGTTTAGGAAATGCACTAGCGATTTAAAGTGCTCCCTAAACGCTCAAAAATTGCTCTAGTGGGTTCCAGCCCTAAATCTGTGCACAAAGTTTCCATCTTTCTGTCACTATTCTAGTATGTAGTAAGCAATACAAATATGCATATAGAACATATAGGGCTTGATTCACTAAGACAAATAGCATGCCTTATCAAAGTTAGCACGCCTTATCAGAGTAACATAGGTAAATTATGCCTGCTAAATGGCAATGACGAGAGCTCCACTTGTCCTGCTACTCTGATAAGGCGTGTTAACTTTGATAAAGCGTGCTAACTTTGATAAGGCATGCTATTTGTCTTAGTGAATCAAGCTCATAGAATGCTATATGAAGTTTCATTTATGCAAAATTTGATTTCCACAATCTCATCCATGCAGCATTTGTACAGATTGTAATGCTGCAAGCTTCTGGATATAGTGCTGAAACAATGGTAGTTACAGTTTCAACTTGTATGTACAACAATACAATGGGAAATGCATTTCAAAGCATTCATACCCATGTGCACTTGCTTCATATACTCAATCATGGACAACTTGTTGTCTTTCCAGAACTGCTGCAGGTTGGAAGCGGTTGGATATTTACAGCACGACACCTCCAGAGTTATTTCCATACATTGGCTAAAGATATAATTATAATCTTGCATGCCACCTAGAACCATAAAGAGCATTAATGTCAGACATTTACTACATATACCATGTAATTACAACTATGCAGAAGTAGAGTTCCTAATAGCCAACATAATGAACTATAGAACACATGCTCCAATAAAATAACTATTACTACAAACTATATTCATCATACCATGACTGATTCTATCCCTACATTTTAGGAAAATTGGGCTGCACGGTCTAAACGTGCCCATACATCACTTGATAGTGTTGCCCAACCAACCTTCCAATTAAATAAATGTATTGACTGGGAAGAGAATAAGTGCAGCAACATGGCCACCCAATCGATCTTTTGATCAATTCCCTGCTGAAATCGGGGCGAAAGGATCAGACATGCTGGAAAAATCTCGGTCGCAAGAGCACAACTGGATGTGCGTCTGATATCGCAATGATCAATGGACCTGACAGGCCCCCGGCCGGTGTTTCCCCTAGTGTAAAGTATGCCCCCCTCCTCCCCGTGCCTGTGTGCAGTGTTTTAAAGTCTCTTCTAGCTGGCCGCATGAGTGATGTATGTACAGTATATTCTGTATATGTAGTCTGACTAGCAGATTAGCCTATTTTATTGGATTTTAACCACTTCCGGACCAGCGCGGTTGAAATCTATGTCCTACTTGTGGCTGCACAGCTCTGACAGGACATAGATTTTCAAAAATCGCCACCGCGTGGTCCTGCCGATCGCGCCGCTTTCCCTCTGCCGCAACTCACTCGCACTGCCATCTATATGATGGCAGAGCTGTGTGATCAGGTCAGGAACCATTTTAATTGGCTCCTGACCCTGTCATCACTGTAAGCCAATCCCATTGGCTGACATTGATGGACAGTGTCAGGAGCCGATGGAAGTGGCTCCTGACCAGCTGAGAGCACTCTGCCCTCATACAAATGGCAGAGAGAGGGATCTGCGGCGATGGTAGATCGCCAGGAGTCTGTGCGGTGATTCGTTGGTAAGCAGCATTTTGCTGTACCTGCAGTCTCTGGTCCTTTACGGGGGTAGAGACTGCTGGTACAGAAATAGTGAACATGTTTTGGACAATGTGAAGTTCATGGTTTTGTGTTATGTTTGACATTTGGGTTTACTGTAAGTTTATGTTGAATGTTTGTCATAAATGTAAAACAGGACTATGTTCTACTACAGTTGCATGCCTGTTTCAAGAGGTCCATAATTGTACCAGTCCCAAAAAAAACAGGCAGTTCCGAGCACAATAACTTCCGCCCAGTGGCCCTAACCTCTAACATCATGAAGCTCCTCGAGCGGCTGGTCCTTGCCCACCTGAAGAGGTCCACAGACGCCCTTTTAGACCCGCTCCAATTTGCATATAGGGCAAACAGATCCGTGGAGGATGCCATCAATGTCAGCGTGGCACACATCACTGAGCACTTAGACAGGCCGGCCTCCTATGCCAGGATCCTGTTCCTAGACTTTAGCTCAGCGTTCAACACGATCTGCCCTGACATCCTGATCACCAATCTGACACAGCTCGGAGTTGATCCCACTCTCAGAGCATGGATCAAGGACTTCCTGACAAATAGAACACAACAGGTGAAGCTCGGCAACTATTACTCCAGCATTCGAACCACCAATACTGGGGCTCCACAAGGCTGTGTTCTGTCACCTCTACTGTTCTCCCTTTATACCAACGACTGTATCTCATCCGCTGACTCTGTGAAGGTCATCAAATTTGCGGATGACACCACCATTATTGGCCTAATTGGAAGCAACGGAGAGCATGAATACCGGAGCGAGGTCGAGAGAATATGCAATTGGTGCAGGGAGAACAACCTAGTTCTCAACACAGCAAAGACTGTTGAACTAGTTGTAGACTTCAGGAGGAACCCTCCCCCCCCCCTCGCCTGTCCTCATTGGAGGAACAGAAGTTTCTATAGTGTCATCGGTTCGGTTCCTTGGCACGACTCTCACCAATAATCTGAAATGGGGGCAGAACACCACTAAAATTCAAAAGAAATCCCAACAGAGGCTGTTCTTCCTGCGCCAACTGAAGAGATTTGGCATGCCACGGGAGCTGCTGGCCAGCTTCTATACCGCCACCATAGAATCCATCCTCTGCTCCTCAGTCATTGTTTGGTACGCGGGTGCATCGGCCAGTGATAAACATAAACTGCAGAGGGTCATAGCTGATGCAGAGAGAATCATCGGGTCTCCTCTTCCACCTCTTGATCTCCTCCACTCCGCTAGATTGAGTAAGAGAGCCACCATGATCTCCCGTGACCCCTCTCACCCTGGCAGCCACTACTTCAGGCTCCTCCCGTTGGGCCGCCGCTTCAGGACTATACCATCCAAAACCACCAGGCGGAAGAACACCTTCTTTCCCCAGGCCGTTCGGTCACTGAACTCTGACTTTCCCCAGTCCGGCCTGCACTCATAATTGCCGGGTCGACAGCTGGTCCCCGTTGCTGCCTCCTCTGTATATCTGATTACTGCATTTCAAATTGTATGTGCTGTTGTATCTGTCTATGCCATGTGTACCACAAATAATTCCGATTATGGCTCTTGCTGTACTTGGCGAAATAAAACTGATTCTGATTCTGATTCTGATTCTGAAACTGATTCTGATTCTGATTCTGATTCTTATAATGCTCTCTGTATAATGTTATCCATCTCAGGAATGGCACAAATGTGACCTTCCTAGTTTTTTCACTATGCCTATTTGTGCCAGAACCAGGTAAGGATCTGCCCAACCACAAGCAGGTAAGGATCTACCCAATCAGAAGCAAGTAAGGATATGCTACACAGTTACATAGTTATTTGGGTTGGAAAAAAAACATACACCCTTCAAGTTCAACCAATAAAGAAGGCACAACACTAGCCTGCACCCTCATATATCCCTGTGTTTCCAAAGGAAGGTGAAAACCCCTTACACAAGGCATGGTCCAATTAGCCCCAAAAGGGAAAAAAATATTTCCCAACCCCTGATGGCAATCAGATAAAATCCCTGGATCAACATCACCGGGAATTACCAAATAATGCTGTAGACTATTCTAATCTGTTGCTATAGAAATGATTTCATTTGACAGCAAAACAAACAAGACTTAACGTACCTCTTACTGCATACCACGTGTAGCCATTGGTGACACCACCAGGGAAACCACTTGAACTTGGACACTGATTGCCTTGGAACATTGAGGCATGGTTATTGGCGTACAGTTTGGCTAGATACACCAACACATCACTATCCGGAGGAACTGTGTGGATAGAATGTTGTATATTGAAATTATTATAATCACCATTATTATATGTACTGAATATAAACTTTTAATTTTAATGCTTCACTTATACCTCCACCTGATAATGTTTTGAGAAAACAAGAAAGTGTTGCGCTATCATTCCAGTAAGACTATCCACATCACAAGAGTCAATTCTGTGACAATTATGTGACTGACAAAAAAGTTCCTCTCATTCTCTTCGGAGCTATCTTATCTTTACTACACTGCAGCAAAATGAGGCATTTCTTTAACTTCCAAAGTTCAGCATGCAATCTGACCGGTGGAAACAAACATACTTTTTTGTCATATGAAATGTTTGCATGATTAAAGAGACACTGCAGTGGAAAGAAAAATTATGATATAGTGAATTGGTTGTGTAGTACGGATAACTAGAGATTACTAGAATATTAGGAACAAAGAAAATATCCTCATATTTTTATTTTCAGTTGTATAGTTTTTTTTTTATAACATTGCATTATTTTCTAATATTCGCAGTTTACACACTACTCATCATTCTAAATTATTTTACATAGCAGTCTTGTGAACTTTTGAACTGTTCTCTGAAGGAAAAAAAAACAATACAGTGCTAGACACTTGAGATAATAAGCTTCAGAAGACAGAGCTCTCTGCGACTTTGAAAGTCTTGGAGCTCAATGGCTTTTTTGCATAGATAACAACTGGAGTTTCTTAACTCTTCCTGTACTGGAAACAATATTAGACTTATGTCTCTGCTCCTAACGTTTTATTTCTTAGCTGTACTACACATACAAATCATTATATCATCTTTTTTTTTCGCTTCGTGTCTCTTTAAGAAGCTAATGTTTTAAAATATTATTTTATTATGATTACTAAATATTTATAGAGTGCCAACATATTACGTAGCGCTGTACAAAGTAAGAAACAAACATAGGGTACAAAATAATACATACAATGGTAAACACTATACAAAATACAGAATTGATAATTACAGTCACAAAAAAAACATGAATAAAATGTGTAACAAATGCCAATACACAAAAGGGTGAAACAGCCCTGCCTTTGTGAGTTTACAAGCTAAAGTTTTAGAAAAAGAAGGAAAAATTGGAATTCTAGCTTGTGCATTTCACTCCCTCTGATGCTATTTTCTTCTTTTTTTTTTTTTTTTGCATTTTTGAGCATGACATTTTTTTTTGAAATTTAAACTAATTAAGTATGCTTAGAACCTTGTTTCATAATACCTTTCACTGTGTGTGTTTTCTCATTAAAATCAATTAGCTACTATGGGAAAAGGTGCACGTTTTAATGCAGATGCAGGTGCATAATGTCCAAAAATGTTTTTAAAAGTTGTTAACTGTGCACCTAGCCTTACATTCTCAAAAGATTTAACACTCCCACAACATTACCAGTAGCCACAAACTATGTCATCCCTTGTCTCAGTTGTGTGTCACACCAGTGACAGGTTACTTTTAAAATTGAATATTGGTATACTTTATTGTTCACTTCTGTTCTTTCCCTTGTACCTGCGTATAACTTGTTTTTTAGCGGAAAAATTAATCCTCGTAAATTATCTATCCTAACAGTTGATCTGACTGGAAATTGCATGGTGTGTACCAGGTATAAAGGGTATGTATACTTTTTAACAATGGTTTTAGTTAGTAAAGCCTTATACACACACTAGATGAACTGGGCAAGCGCAAGTAAAGTCTGTGCATGCCCAGTAGAGAGAATTGCTTGTGCGTGGAGGAAAAAAAAAAGTTATGCACAAGTGGCCTTGTTTTATTGGGCATGGATTGATCTTACTCGTATGTTCTCATCCATACGCAGAAGCATGGCCAGAAGATAAAAAGGGGCCCTATGCTGAAAGAGTGGGTTCTAGGATATCAGATTAAATCCCTGGATCAACACCGCTGGGTTACCTAGTAATTATAACCATGGATGCCTCACATATCTATCACCTGACCAAACTGATCACATGCTTCTCCATGAGTTCTCCTAGACATGACCATCACTACTACTTATCTACCCTTTCTGACCCTCCTTGCTTCACGTGTACTTTAAGGTAGAGAGTGTGCTGAGCTTGCCAATTTTTCACAGTCCCTTCCCCCTCTCTCTCCGTTGTTTGCATGTTTTTAAAATCTTACTCACAAGTTAATTATAACTGTAAAGTGATGAGGGCTAAAGAGAATTGCTTAGACAAGAAAAAAAATAGGGCCAGGAAAAGGGGTGACAAGCAGAGGTTCATACAGTAAACTGTGCATCAAAAATTCAGGATAAAATCAAAACATCAAAACAAAAATAATGATGATAGGCTACTTACTAGAAGTAATAGTGTCACACTTTTGTGAATTCAGATACAGTTTAAAACTCAACCAAGGTGATGAAGCTAAAAACCTGAAGCAGCAAGATAGCTTTAGAGCATGGGTCTAGGGCTGCACGGTTTTTCAGTTTAAAACCGAAACCGCGGTTCGAGGCAAGACGATCTGCTGATCGTCAGTACCTTCGGTTTTTCAGTCCGCTGTCTGTAACATCTTGCTTCTGGCCCCGCTGTGCGCGGATTGGCCAGAAGCAGTGAATATGTATAAGTGTTAATGAGTGGGGGGCGGATCCACTAGAGCGAGCGGCCGGGCACATACAGCAGCATTACCTATCACTGGCTAGTGATGGAATGACGGCAGCGGTAGGCGGAGCTGTATGCTCTGTACAGCTCCGCCTACCACTGCCGTCATTCCATCTCTAGCCAGTGATCGGTAATGCTGTGTGATGTGCCCGGCCGCTCGCTCATTAACACTTATACATATTCACTGCTTCTGGCCAATCCACGCACAGCGGGGCCAGAAGCAAGATGTTACAGACAGCGGAACGGGCAGTGCGGACCGTGAGCAGTGAATATGTATAAGTGTTAATGAGTGGGGGGCGGATCCACTAGAGCGAGCGGCCAGGCACATCATACAGCATTACCGATCACTGGCTAGCGATGGAATGACGGCAGTGGTAGGCGGAGCTGTACAGAGCATACAGCTCCGCCTACCGCTGCCGTCATTCCATCGCTAGCCAGTGATAGGTAATGCTGTATGATGTGCCGGGCCGCTCGCTCTAGTGGATCCGCCCCCCGCTCATTAACACTTATACATATTCACTGCTTCTGGCCAATCCGCGCACAGCGGGGCCAGAAGCAAGATATTGCGGACCAGGCAGTGCAGACCGTGAGCCAAACCCAAGCCCCGCCCCCCCGCCCAAAGTGCGAAAAGCAGGAATTTAAAAAAAATCGGTGAAAAATCGAAATTGCAATTTCTGAGAGAAAAATTGCAATTTCGATTTTTCCCTAAAATCGTGCAGCCCTACATGGGTACCCAAACGTTTTGGGTCGAGGGCCGGGTCAACATACTTCAGACTGCTGGGGGGCCGGAGTATACACAAAATGATGTAGAAGTCTTTGCAGGTCAGACAGTAATGCATACCCAGGTGACAACCTGCAGTGGACAGTAGTGTCACTTGATGTGGAATTTGATTGGAAACCAGCAAATTACTGCTTTCTGGCTTCCATGTGGATGGGTGGTGCCAGCAATGCTATTCTATATGCGGACCACCAATATTAAAAGATGTTGCTGACCGCATCTATAAGTAATACAATTTGTGTGTGGGGGCCGGTAAAAAAGCCTCAGGGGGCCACATTCGGCCCATGGGCCTTAGTTTGAGGACCACTGCTTTAGAGGAGTACAGGTTTGCAAATCTGAACATTATTAAGTGTAGTATTTACAGTTTATCGACTTACTATTCTACACTGCAGTGTAAATCTGAAATGGGAAAGCTTTTGGGTGATTTCCAGTATACAACTACTACTACCCTAAAAACAAAAACCCCATATTATTAATATTTAGTATTTATGTAGCACTGATATCTTCCGCAGCGATGTACAGGGTAACAATAACAATAACAATAATATTTATATAGCGCTTTTCTCCCTGGGGACTCAAAGCGCTGTGACCCTGCATTATGCAGTCTCAAAGGCTAGGGAAAAGAGGTGAGTTTTTAGCCTTTTTTTAAAGCTGTCCAGAGAAGGAGCCTCTCGTACTGATTGTGGAAGTGAGTTCCATAGAGTAGGGGCTGCATAGGAAAAGGCCCGAGCACCAAATGTTAAGTGTATCCTGGGAATAACCAGCTTCATCTTGTTGGCAGAGCGGAGGGTGCGTGGAGGGGCATAAAGTTCCAATAGATCCGCTATGTATTTGGGTCCCATGTGGTGTAGAGCCTTGAATGTCAGCAGGCAGATCTTAAAATTGATTCTCCATTTTACTGGCAACCAGTGAAGAGTTTGCAGTACTGGGGTGATGTGTGAGCTGCGGGGGGCATTGGCTAGGAGTCTGGCTGCAGCATTCTGTACTAGCTGTAAGGGGCGCAGAACCTTATCTGTAGATCCGATTAACAGGGCGTTGCAGTAGTCTAGGCGGGAGGATACAAATGCGTGAACCAGGGCAGGTAGGTCTTCAGCTGGGATAAGGTGTTTTATTTTCGCTATATTTCTTAGATGGAAGAAGGAAGACTTGACGACAGCTGATACCTGCTGTCTGAGTTTTAGATTTCCATCCAGGATCACCCCAAGGTTTCGCACAGAGTCTTTATACTGTACAGTATCTCCCCCAATTGCTAGTTTGAGGTGGTGAGCGTTTTGAACTTTATCCATCATGTGTGGACCACCTACCACCAACACCTCTGTTTTGTCAGAGTTCAGCCTCAGCCAGCTGGTGTTCATCCAATTTTGTAAATCCACTAGACACGCATTTATGGATGCTGATGGGTCTTGGGTGCCAGGCTTGAAGGACAGATACAGTTGTGTGTCATCTGCATAACAATGGTATCCTAAACCATAGTTCTGGATTATTTTGCCCAGTGGGAGCATGTAGACTGCAAAGAGTAATGGTGATAGTACAGAACCCTGTGGAACTCCATAGGCAAGTGGCACTGGATTAGAGTAGTGTGTGCCCAGACATACTTGCTGTGTCCTGCCAGATAGGAAGGTCTGAAACCAGCTAAGAACAGTACCCCTTAGGCCACAGTAATTCTTCAGTCTTATCACTTAACTGTCCCTCACAATCTAATCCCTACCATAGTCACATGTCTAGGTATATATTGTGCAGTGTATGTATTGTAGTTTAGGGCCAATTTAGGATTTGTTTTTGGGATGTGGGAGGAAACTGGAGTACCCAGAGGAAACCTTCTTCAAAGACACGGGGAGAACATACAACATCCGTGCAGATAGTGCCCTGGCTGGGATTTGAACCAGGACCCAGCACTGCAAGGCAAGGGTGCTAAGCACTACACCACCGTGCTTCCCAGCTAGTACTAAAGTACTATATTCTGTCTTAGGTAATGTGTGGTAGTCAGCATGTCTCGTTTGAAGTTTTTATTGAAATGGTTCTTCTTAAATGGCATGGGACTTGTTAGTTTCCATTAGGTAGTATTAGAAGTGCATTGATAAGTGCATTGATTAATGACTTGGGTAAAATACACAGGCAGGATCACACTCAGATGAGTTGGTCATTCAGGACAATTTAGCGACAACGAGACCTGAATGACTCCCAAACGCATTGTTCCCCTTCTCTTCCCGCCTGCTGTAAGTCGCCCAATCGTCTGCCTCGCCATCGCCCCTCCTCCCTTCTCCATGGGAAATCATGAAAACCACTACACCAAGCTTTGTAAGTTTCCATCTGTAAAACAGGTGTTTCTGCTGATGTAACAATAAGGCACTGTAGCTTCAATAGTGTAATACTTTCAATATTATCTTCTTGAAGAATCAATGAAAAGAGGCACAGCTGTAGTTAGGCTAGTACATGAAATACAATTGTGTAGGTGAATGTCTGCATTCATCCACATCAACATAGGAACATTTTGTTCATAAAAGCCTAGGAAAATAAACTGTACTCTCAAATACCTTTGCGCCACATTAAGGAATTAATTTCACCTTTGATCTTAGGCTTTGTACAAGCTGATAGCACAATCTTTTTTTCATTCAAAAAAGGCTATATTACAACATCTGGAGCCATACGTCCTGCAGATGTGTACTTTATTTGCAGATCATTTTGACTTCAATATAAACAAACTTAAAAACATTAAAAAGTAGGTCCTGCAAATATCTTAAAATATTTTTTGTACCAATCTATTGTCTGTACATATTTGTGGGGAATAAAAAAGGACCAAATCAACCAATATAGTTGCCCACTTGAGATTAATGTTTAATAAATGTGAAAACTAGTCTTTCAACAGTATAAGCCATGAATGTGGCACTATGTGCATACATTTACAATGTTCAATCAGTGGAGAATTCACATAAATGCCCTAATCCTTTTCTAAATTAAATACACAAGATTGCAACCAAAATAAACTTTTTTTTTAAATCAAAACCACCCTATCAGTGCGTAAGTCCCTATGATATACTGACTTTAACAGTGTCATGCGTTTACATGTGCAGCAACCTAGCAGTGAATCTAGCAACGACAAGAAGTCATTGAGAGACTGAGTTCTCCTGAAGTTTCTGCTGGCATCCCCGGCACCCTACAGATGTGCAAGTGACAGCTCCTTCTGACAAATCCATTGCACAGGATGGAAAACCGCGCTTCGTGTTGAAAGGCGGAGATCCGCACAAGTATCCGTGCTAAGAGGCGGACGCGCGTAGTTACTCCTTACATCGCAGACGCTAACAGCTGTCATTTGCCGGCTCATTATCCCAGCTCATGTATGTTTGCAGGAAGTAGATTTTGGTTGGCTGCTGGGAGGTGTGGTTGGGTGTGATTGGCTGGCAGTAGTGTTTAAGCTGCTCTTGACTGGTATTCATTGCCTGTGATAGCATTAACATGTCTTCTTTGGTGTGCTCTTCTGTGCTTTCTCCTGTTGTGATTTCTGGTTTGCTTGCCTCGGCTTCATATTGGATTGCTTGCCAGGACTGATTTTTGCTGGTTTATAACCACGGATATGTCTGCTCCCTGAAACCTGTTGCCTGGCTTATCGATCTCCTGGACTCTCTTGGATTGCTCCTGGACTTTTAGTTGGACTATTCCTTGGAAAGATTGTTATGCGTTTCTTGGTTTGAACTTGGCTTGTTTGGACATTGCTTAGAGGTTTTTTGGTACTGTAATAATTTCCAAACTTTAGCATTTATATCTTGCACACTGGGTGTGACTGACTGTTCGGGTGACGCACTTGTTTTTTTTTTTTTTTAACAGTAAAGTTTTTTTATTTTTCCAATAAAAAGGAACATTACAACACATTGTAAGAGAACAGTAAAGTACAGGTGTGGTTATTATTACAGACAGTCCATCGGAAAAATTCCTGATACAAACTTACTTAGATATCAGGTATAGTACAGTTACGTAAACACCATTATAGCATCAGGTTAGTGTTACGTGCTGAGTTGGCAGTATCCAAGAACCACCCTGTAAAGAGGAAGACATGAGTAGAGAAGAGATGAAAAAGAGAAGAGAAAGAAAGAGAAGATGACCGTCCATACCCCGACTCGCCCCCGACCCCCTACCTCCGCATGGCCTAATCCTTATAGATCAGAGATGCCAGAGCTATTATATCAGTATTGGAATAAATTCAGAGTCCGTAGGGTCCATAACTCTGGTCTCCCATATCCCCCAGATTTTATAGTACTTCTTTGGGCATCTCCTATTCAGGTATGTAGTTTTATATAGGGGCAGGGAAGAATTAATAGATTTTGCCCATATTCCCAATGTAGGAACGGAAGATTTTTTCCATAATTTAAGTATTTCTTTGCGGGCCTGAAAACAAAGAGTTTTAACCAATATCTGTTTGTGATGAGTTAATGTGTCCTCCTCCATTTTCCCCAGTAGCAGGAGACCTGGATCCAGCGGGAGAGCAACCTTCAGTAATTTATAAATTGTTGATAAAACATCTTTCCAGAAGGGGATAATTCTAGGGCACGTCCAAAACATATGCACAAAGGAACCTCGGTCCGCCTGGCATCTCCAACAGACGTCCGAAAAGGATTGGTCCATCCTGTGCATACGCACCGGCGTGTAGTAGGCTTGATGTAGAAACTTGGTCTGAACTAGTTGGTCCCTAGCTGAAATGACCGAGGTCGGATATAATTCTAAGACTTCGTCCCAGTCATCCCTTTCCAATCCTGTCACTACCTGTTGCCATTTGTTGAAGCATTTATCTAATTTGTTGTTGTTGAGAGTTAGAAGTGCTAGGTATATTGCTGAGAGTGCCTTAGGTAAGTCTCTAGTTAGAAGTAGGTTTTCTAAGTCGTCCATGGAAATCATCGGGGGGGATCTTCCAAATTGTGAAGAATAAGCATGCTTAAGCTGGAGGTAGCGGAAAAAGTGTGAGTTAGGCAGATTAAATTGTGATTTTAAGAGATCAAATGTTAAAATCGTTTGCCCCTGTTGTATGTGAGCTAGTGTTTTAATTCCAAAGCTCGCCCAGATTACTGGATCCGGAATAGTCATAAAGTGTTGAAGCTGGGTGTTTCCCCATAGCGGGGTATGTGGTGAGAGTACATTTTCCCTTGCCAGCGGGGCCCTAGCCGCCCCCCATGCCTTTCACACCGTTACCATAGCTTTCGTGGTTTGTGAAGAGCATTTAGGCCCTCTATAGGGTAAGTTTGTTAACTTTTCGTACGAGCCCAGGATTGCGGCCTCTATTGTAGTTGCAGGGTTGGACTCATCCTGCGAGAACCACCAGCGGGTCGTAACTAGTATAGAAGCCCAAAAGTATTTCTGAAAATTTGGCATGGCTAGCCCCCCTCTGTTTTTCGGCAAACATAAAATATCCAAAGCTATGCGGGGCTGCTTACCCGCCCAAATAAATCTAAGTAGGATTGAATCTAATTTTTTGAAAAAATTTTGTGTGAGCCAAATTGGGGATTGTCTAAAGACATAAGTAAATTTAGGCAGGTATATCATTTTTATTAAATTTATTCGGCCTATCAGGGTTAGTGGCAATTTGTCCCAGATTCTGCACTTACTTTCCAATGATTGTACTATGGGGTCAATATTCAAGGTTTGGTAGGCAGTGATGTCCTTGGTAATTTGCACTCCAAGATACTTAAATTGAGAGACTGATTGCAGTGGGGTGGAGGGACTCAGACTATTAAGCATAGGGGGGTCTAGATGGAATAAAGTGGATTTGGACCAGTTAATCCTGATTCCGGACGTTTCCCCAAAGATATTAAAATTTTTTAGAGCAGCTGTTAGGGACGAAGTGTAGTTACTGAGGTATAAGAGGACATCATCTGCGTATAGGGAGATTTTCTCTTCCAGATTACCTATTTTAAGCCCCTGGACAGTGCCTTCTTGTCTGATATAGGCAGCCACAGGCTCCATTGCCAAGGCAAAAAGGGCTGGGGATAAAGGGCAACCCTGCCTCGTGCCCCGCTTGGGTGACGCACTTGTTGTCTCTCAGCTGAGTGGGTGCACACCACACAGAGTGAAGCACGTGGAGGAAATTGGGACATAAGAGGTTGGGGCTCCACTGAGGTCAGAAGACACCGCGCCAATCGGGACACCTTTAGCCTTGCTGGATGCCTGCTCCATCCATCCATCAGCTGCTGCTGCTCCACCGCAGCAGGGACACATTTGGATCAGCCCGTCCGTGATGCCAGCCGCTAATTCGGAAGTAAGGGCCGCCATGGCCGTACACTTCTGTAACAGCCAGATTATCTTGACCAGCCCTGTTGAATAATGCCCAGGAGTCGTGATCCTTCACAGAAATGAACACTACTGAACCTTTTGAACTGGAATGCCTTGGCCAGCACTGCCAGATATCAGCAATCAGGATCCTCAGCAGCATCAGCTTTTCCTTCATGAAGAACTCGGTCATCACTGCTGAACCTTCGCCTCCATCTATCCCCACCCTACCCCTGGATGTCTCCTTAGGGATAATAGATGATGCGACTGGTGGCGCTGTAGTATGGCAGCCTTAGCTCCTTGCTTGCAGACTTTATTCCCACCACCTTCCAGAACCTGTATGCAGGGCCGGATTACCGACCAGGCAACAAAAGCAGTCGCTTTCAGAGTCAAAGGGGCCCCATCAGCACATAAACCAGCCCTCGCCATCCTGTCAGCGGTGGCTGGATGGTATAATGGTTAAAGGGACTCTGAGCAGTGTAGTAACTATGGAAAGTTGCATATCATTTTAAAGCTCTCTTTCTCCTCTTTCCAATGATATATAAATGGCCGCCCTATGCCTTTTAGTTTTCGCTATTTTCGTGATCGAAATCGTGGCCACAGGACGACTTTTCTCCAAAGTCGGCAGCTCGATTCAGCACAATGCAATGAAATATAAGGAACCCAGCGGAATATAATTACAAACATCATGCTGGTAGGTGTGAGGATGTAATTAATTAGTTGTGGGTATGCCTAAAGGCATACCCACAGGCACTGCTCGGAGTCCCTTTAACCCCCTTGCCGGTCCAATTTCTGCGGCAAGGGGGCAGCGCAGCACTTTTAAAAAAATTTTTTTAAATCATGTAGCGAGCCCAGGGCTCGCTACATGATAGCCGCTGAGCAGCGGCATCCCCCCACCCACTCCAATCGCCTCTGGCGATCAGAGTACGCAGGAAATCCTGTTCAAAATGGGATTTCCTGCTGGGCTTCCCCGGTCGCCATGGCGATGGGGCGGGATGACGTCACCGACGTCATGGACATCGGGACATCAGAGGGAATCCCGATCCACCCCTCAGCGCTGCCTGGCTCTGATTGGCCAGGCTGCGCAAGGGGTCTGGAGGGGGGGGGGCGTCGCGGCGGGTAGCGGCGAGCGGCGGCAATCGTAATATGCACGCAGCTAGCAAAGTGCTAGCAAAGTGCAATAAAAAAAAATTATGCAAATCGGCCCAGCGGGGCCTGAGAAATCCTCCTGCGCAGGTTACCCCGAGCTGAGCTCGGGATAACTGGCAAGGAGGTTAAGGGCTCAGCCTCTGACACAGGAGACCAGGGTTCGAATCTCGGCTCTGCCTGCTCAGTAAGCCAGCACCTATCCAGTATGAGACCTTAGGCAAGTCTCTCTAACACTGCTACTGCCTATAGGGCGCGTCCTAGTGGCTGCAGCTCTGGCACTTTGAGTCCGGCAGGAGAAAAGCGCAATATAAATGTTATTTGTCTTGTCTTGTCAAATGATGCCGTGCGCTGCTGATTGTCTTCAGAGCCAGGTTCTCCTCCTAGGTCCCCCTCCTGCTACTGTGCGCTCTGCAGCTGCCCACTCCGCCCTCCCTTCCCACAGAGAACTAAAGCTGCAGCAAGAATGATAGCAGCAGATGGCAAACGCTTACTCACCTATCCATGATCCAAGCGATAGAGATCCCGTCATCTGAAACCCATCTGTCTCTTCTACAGTGCAGCCGCTCGCTCTGAACTTCCTGATTCTCAGATCAGACAGGAAGTAGAAAGTAGTAATAGTAGTAGTAACAGAGCGGCAGCACTCTAGAGGAGACAGATGGGCTCCGGATGATGGGACGTCTATTGCTTGGATCGCAATAGGTGAATGTGAGTCATCTGGTGCTGTCATTCTCCCCCGCTGCTAGTTTGGGAGGAAATCGGTTGTTCGGTGGTGGGGGTGGTTATGTAATTCTGTCTGGGGAACGGCTTCCGGTTTGATGGTGTCCAGAGCTTTCTGCTATTGCCAGGCTGGAGATGCAGGGGGAAAGTGCTGCTGCTGTGATATCTGGCGCCCTCTTCACAGGGGTGCCCCAGCCCCTGAGTGCAAATGTCCCAGCCATTCATCTCTCACTCTGCATTTTGCCGCTGCTATTCCCTGCATTGTGCACCCACAGAGGAAATCGGGCTGTTGCCCATAGCAACCAGTAGCTCGGCTGCCCCGGTGTGTGCTGCATGTTGCTGTGCATCTACATCTTCTGATTCTAATACGACATGATTGGGGGCCCAAATCAGTTACTTTGCTTAGGGCCCCATTTAGCCTTAATCCGGTTCTGCCTGTATGAGTCAAAACCAACTCTAGGTACAACCCCCCCCCCCCCCCTTTGTACTTGGTGAAATAAATGATTCTGAATCTGAAAGTGCTGAGAAGAAATTGATGTATACTGGAAACCTTGACAAAAAGATTATTGGAATAACCCCTAATTTTTAACCTTTCCTTCAGTTATTTTGCTTCAAACTCGAAGTTTTTTAATGAAAAAATATTCCATAGTGCAGTAATAAAGTACCTGCTGTCTCTTTCCTAAATGTGGATGTAGAAAGGTCATACCTGTCATCCTCGTGGATGAAGAAAGGTCAGATTGGAAAGGTTCAAGGTGGATCCTGTTCAGTGCACACTGCTGGAGCCTCGAAACCGTTAAATGTATGTTACTCAGAAGAAGGGAGGGTGACGGGCCCCAGTCACTGCAGGCCCCTTACAGGGCTACTGGTTGTGATGCCCTGTTGGCATCTCTGGTAATTATATTAGCTATCCTTGCTAATCAGTGAGAGTGGGAGAAGTAGATATCCTCAGTAAGATCTTACCAGTATTAGAGTTATCATATGGGTAGCTGGCAACCAAGGCCCCACCATGAAAGTTAGCAGACAGCACAAAGGTCTCTGTTGTCAGCCAGTTCATTACCGCCTGCGTTTCTGGCTGGATTGGAAATGTGTTCTGCTCAAAAGCATCAGGAAAATTTCTGTTCAGGTCATAGCCATTTTGATTTGGTCTGAAAAATAAAAATTGCAGCTTTCACGACTGGTAGAACAAGATTGTCAAGTTGAACTTTTACCGCAAAATTCTGGTTTCACAGAAATGTACTGTATATTTGCACACACACCCAAATGACCTACTCTCTTGAAAACTTTAGTAATGTACATGCTTGTTAGCTCTAGTAATTTAATTTGACTTTAGCCTGTGCTGGTTCATCATTGCTAATGACTTTGTTGCTCTTACATATATTGTTTCTACACTGTTCTTCATATCCTGTCCTGCTACTATCCAGTCATGGGTTGTGAATGTAAATGGATGCGATTAGCACTTTTATGAAGATGGAATAAAGGTTATGTTTTAAAAATACTTACTGTTTGCTGGGATCCTCTGTTTGCAAAAGAAAAATCAACAATATTTTAAAGTGGACCTATGCTATGTAACAATTTAGTCACATTCCTAATGTAATTGGACAAGTATTTCACTACAGTTTATCTGCTCTGAAAGCTGCCATTGCATTTTAACGCATAACTGCTATATTTATATATTATAATGTATCCAGTGATCACTTCTCAGCTCTCTCTGGTGCTACAATGTGAATAGTTCAGTAAAAACACACTGCTGGCTGGATACTAATTGTTGCAAACAAACAAAAGATAATGTTATCACCTCTTTGGATGCGGACAGAAGCTTAACCACTTCCCGACCGCCGTATTGACAAATGGCGGCCGGGAAGTGGACCCCGCAAGGACCGCCGTATTGACAAATGGCGGCGGTCCTTGTAGGGGCATGGGCGGAGCCATTGCGTCATCCGTGACGCGATCCTCCGCCTCCGCCTGGCGCCGCTCACCCGCCGCAACATCCCGCCGGCCATACGGAAGCGCCGGCGGGATGTTAACCCGACGATCGCCGCATACAAAGTGTATAATACACTTTGTAATGTTTACAAAGTGTATTATACAGGCTGCCTCCAGCCACCCTAGTCTGCACCAAGCACACTGATTTCCCCCCCCCCCCTGCCCCAGATCGCTCACAGCACCCATCAGACCCCCCCCTGCCCACCCCCCAGACTCCTGTTTGCACCCAATCACCCCCCTAATCACCCATCAATCACTCCCTGTCACTATCTGTCAACGCTATTTTTTTAACCCCCCCCCCCCCCCTGCCCCCTGCTCCCTCCTGATCACCCCCCCACCCCTCAGATTCTCCCCAGACCGCCCCCCCTCAGACCCCCCCCCATGTACTGTATGCATCTATCCCCCCTGATCACCTGTCAATCACCTGTCAATCACCCATCAATCACCCCCTGTCACTGCCACCCATCAATCAGCCCCTAACCTGCCTCTTGCGGGCAATCTGATCACCCACCCACACCAATAGATCGCCCGCAGATCCGACATCAGATCACCACCCAAGCGCAGTGTTTACATCTATTCTCTCCTCTAAACACCCACTAATTACCCATCAATCACCCATCAATCACCCCCTATCACTGTTACCCATCAGATCAGACCCTAATCTGCCCCTTGCGGGCACCCAATCACCCGCCTACACGCTCAGATTGCCCTCAGACCCCCCCTTATCAATTCGCCAGGGCATTATTTACATCTGTCCTTCCCTGTAATAACCCACTGATCACCTGTCAATCACCTGTCAATCACCCATCAATCACCCCCTGTCACTGCCACCCATCAATCACCCCCTGTCACTGCCACCCATCAATCAGCCCCTAACCTGCCCCTTGCGGGCAAACTGATCACCCACCCACACCAATAGATCGCCCGCAGATCCGACATCAGATCACCACCCAAGCGCAGTGTTTACATCTATTCTCTCCTCTAAACACCCACTAATTACCCATCAATCACCCATCAATCACCCCCTATCACCACCTGTCACTGTTACCCATCAGATCAGACCCTAATCTGCCCCTTGTGGGCACCCAATCACCCGCCTACACGCTCAGATTGCCCTCAGACCCCCCCTTATCAATTCGCCAGGGCATTATTTACATCTGTCCTTCCCTGTAATAACCCACTGATCACCTGTCAATCACGTGTCAATCACCCATCAATCACCCCCTGTCACTGCCACCCATCAATCACCCCCTGTCACTGCCACCCATCAATCAGCCCCTAACCTGCCCCTTGCGGGCAAACTGATCACCCACCCACACCAATAGATCGCCCGCAGATCCGACATCAGATCACCACCCAAGCGCAGTGTTCACATCTATTCTCTCCTCTAAACACCCACTAATTACCCATCAATCACCCATCAATCACCCCCTATCACCACCTGTCACTGTTACCCATCAGATCAGACCCTAATCTGCCCCTTGCGGGCACCCAATCACCCGCCTACACGCTCAGATTGCCCTCA
Organism: Hyperolius riggenbachi; assembly: GCF_040937935.1. Taxonomy (NCBI): domain Eukaryota; kingdom Metazoa; phylum Chordata; class Amphibia; order Anura; family Hyperoliidae; genus Hyperolius; species Hyperolius riggenbachi. The sequence continues at coordinate 313,270,686 of NC_090648.1, forward strand.
GACCCCCCCCTTATCAATTCGCCAGTGCAATATTTACATCTGTTCTCCCCTGTAATAACCCACTGATTACCTGTCAATCACCTGTCAATCACCTATCAATCACCCATCAATCACCCCCTGTCACTGCCACCCATCAATCACCCCCTGTCACTGCCACCCATCAATCACCCGCTGTCACTGCCACCCATCAATCAGCCCCTAACCTGCCCCTTGCGGGCAATCTGATCACCCACCCACACCAATAGATCGTCCGCAGATCCGACGTCCGATCACCTCCCAAGTGCAGTGTTTACATCTGTTCTCTACCCTAAACACCCACTAATTACCCATCAATCACTCCCTGTCACTGCTACCTATCAGATTAGACCCCTATCTGCCCCTAGGGCACTCAATCACCCGCCCACACCCTCAGAATGCCCTCAGACCCCAGCCCTGATCACCTCGCCAGTGCATTGCTTGCATCTATTCCCCCCTCTAATCACACCTTGCGACACCCATCAATCACCTCCTGTCACCCCCTAGCACACCTACCCATCAGATCAGGCCCTAATTTGCCCCGTGTGGGCTCCCGATCACTCGGCCAAACCCTCAGATCCCCCTCAGACCCCCTTCCGATCACCTCCCCAGTGCATTGATTGCATCTATTTTCCCCTCTAACCACCCCCTGAGACACCCATCAATCACCTCCTGTCACCCCCCTAGCACTCCTATCCATCAGATCAGGCCCAATACAACCTGTCATCTAAAAGGCCACCCTGCTTATGACCGGTTCCACAAAATTCGCCCCCTCATAGACCACCTGTCATCAAAATTTGCAGATGCTTATACCCCTGAACAGTCATTTTGAGACATTTGGTTTCCAGACTACTCACGGTTTTGGGCCCGTAAAATGCCAGGGCGGTATAGGAACCCCACAAGTGACCCCATTTTAGAAAAAAAGACACCCCAAGGTATTCTGTTAGGTGTATGACGAGTTCATAGAAGATTTTATTTTTTGTCAAAAGTTAGCGGAAATTGATTTTTATTGTTTTTTTTTCACAAAGTGTCATTTTTCACTAACTTGTGACAAAAAATAAAATCTTCTATGAACTCGCCATACACCTAACGGAATACCTTGGGGTGTCTTCTTTCTAAAATGGGGTCACTTGTGGGGTTCCTATACTGCCCTGGCATTTTAGGGGCCCTAAACCGCGAGGAGTAGTCTAGAAAACAAATGCCTTAAAATGACCTGTGAATAGGACGTTGGGCCCCTTAGCGCACCTAGGCTGCAAAAAAGTGTCACACATGTGGTACCGCCGTACTCAGGAAAAGTAGTATAATGTGTTTTGGGGTGTATTTTTACACATACCCATGCTGGGTGGGAGAAATTTCTATGTAAATGGACAATTGTGTGTAAAAAAAAATCAAACAATTGTCATTTACAGAGATATTTCTCCCACTTAGCATGGGTATGTGTAAAAATACACCCCAAAACACATTATACTACTTCTCCTGAGTACGGCGGTACCACATGTGTGGCACTTTTTTACACCCTAAGTACGCTAAGGGGCCCAAAGTCCAATGAGTACCTTTAGGATTTCACAGGTCATTTTGCGACATTTGGTTTCAAGACTACTCCTCATGGTTTAGGGCCCCTAAAATGCCAGGGCAGTATAGGAACCCCACAAATGACCCCATTCTAGAAAGAAGACACCCAAAGGTATTCCGTTAGGAGTATGGTGAGTTCATAGAAGATTTTATTTTTTGTCACAAGTTAGCGGAAAATGACACTTTGTGAAAAAAACAATTAAAATCAATTTCCGCTAACTTGTGACAAAAAAATTAAAAACTTCTATGAACTCACCATACTCCTAACGGAATACCTTGGGGTGTCTTCTTTCTAAAATGGGGTCATTAGTGGGGTTCCTATACTGCCCTGGCATTTTAGGGGCCCTAAACCGTGAGGAGTAGTCTTGAAACAAAAATGACCTGTGAAATCCTAAAGGTACTCATTGGACTTTGGGCCCCTTAGTGCAGTTACGGTGCAAAAAAGTGCCACACATGTGGTATCGCCGTACTCGGGAGAAGTAGTACAATGTGTTTTGGGGTGTATTTTTACACATACCCATGCTGGGTGGGAGAAATACCTCTGTAAATGACAATCTTTTGATTTTTTTACACACAATTGTCCATTTACAGAGTTATTTCTCCCACCCAGCATAGGTATGTGTAAAAATACACCCCAAAACACATTGTACTACTTCTCCCGAGTACGGCGATACCACATGTGTGGCACTTTTTTGCACCCTAACTGCGCTAAGGGGCCCAAAGTCCAATGAGTACCTTTAGGATTTCACAGGTCATTTTGAGAAATTTTGTTTCAAGACTACTCTTCACGGTTTAGGGCCCCTAAAATGCCAGGACAGTATAGGAACCCCACAAATGACTCCATTTTAGAAAGAAGACACCCCAAGGTATTCTGTTAGTAGTACGGTGAGTTCATAGAAGATTTTATTTTTTGTCACAAGTTAGCGGAAATTGATTTTTATTGTTTTTTTTCACAAAGTGTCATTTTCCGCTAACTAAAATCTTCTATGAACTCACCATACTACTAACGGAATACTTGGGGTGTCTTCTTTCTAAAATGGGGTCATTTGTGGGGTTCCTATACTGTCCTGGCATTTTAGGGGCCCTAAACCGTGAGGAATAGTCTTGAAACGAAATTTCTCAAAATGACCTGTGAATCCCTAAAGGTACTCATTGGACTTTGGGCCCCTTAGCGCAGTTAGGGTGCAAAAAAGTGCCACACATGTGGTATCGCCGTACTCAGGAGAAGTAGTATTATGTGTTTTAGGGTGTATTTGTACACATACCCATGCTGAGTGGGAGAAAGATCTCTGTAAATGGACAATTGTGTGTAAAAAAAAATAAAAAATTGTCATTTACAGAGATATTTCTCCCACCCAGCATTGGTATGTGTAAAAATACACCCCAAAACACATTATACTACTTCTCCTGAGTACGGCAATATCACATGTGTGGCACTTTTTTGCAGCCTAACTGCGCTAAGGGGCCCAAAGTCCAATGAGCACCTTTAGGCTTTACAGGGGTGCTTACAAATTAGCACCCCCCAAAATGCGAGGACAGTAAACACACCCCACAAATGACCCCATTTTGGAAAGTAGACACTTCAAGGTATTCAGAGAGGGGCATGGTGAGTCCGTGGCAGATTTCATTTTTTTTTGTCGCAAGTTAGAAGAAATGGAAACTTTTTTTTTTTGTCACAAAGTGTCATTTTCCGCTTACTTGTGACAAAAATTAATATCTTCTATGAACTCACTATGCCTCTCAGTGAATACTTTGGGATGTCTTCTTTCCAAAATGGGGTCATTTGGGGGGTATTTATACTATCCTGGAATTCTAGCCCCTCATGAAACATGTCAGGTGGTCAGAAAAGTCATAGATGCTTGAAAATGGGAAAATTCACTTTTTGCACCATAGTTTGTAAGCGCTATAACTTTTACCCAAACCAATAAATATACACTGAATGGGTTTTTTTTTTAATCAAAAACATGTTTGTCCACATTTTTCGCGCTGCATGTATACAGAAATTTTACTTTATTTGAAAAATGTCAGCACAGAAAGTTAAAAAAATCATTTTTTTGCCAAAATTCATGTCTTTTTTGATGAATATAATAAAAAGTAAAAATCGCAGGAGCAATCAAATAGCACCAAAAGAAAGCTTTATTAGTGACAAGAAAAGGAGCCAAAATTCATTTAGGTGGTAGGTTGTATGAGCGAGCAATAAACCGTGAAAGCTGCAGTGGTCTGAATGGAAAAAAAGTGGCCGGTCCTTAAGGGGGGTAAAGCCCTAGGTCCTCAAGTGGTTAAAAGGAAGGTGCGAGCATTAAAAAAATAAGGTCTACTTACTTGGGGCTTCCTCCAGCTCCTGGCACCCTATCTGTCCCACGCCACAGCTCTGCTCCCAGAGTGTTCTACGCAGGTGCAGAAGTACTGCGCCTGTGCAGAACGCTCCAGACCACGTGAGCACGATCTAGAGTGGCGCGGCCACGCACTCACCCAGGCTCAAAAGAAGCAGACTTCGCCAGGTCGGCATCTGCAACGGACCCCAGGCCACTGGCTGGGAGCCGATCTGCGGCAAGGGACACATAGACTGCTAGGGGCTGGAGGAAGCCCCAGGTAAGTAGATCTTTTTTTTTTCTTTTCTTTTTTTTTAACGCTCGCACTTTCCCTTTAACGTGCTTTCCACTAAAGAACAAAGTGCTATGTTTAACTGAGTGTTGTTGTTTTTTTTTTTTTTTTTTTAAGGTAGTAAATTTTATGCTGTAAATAATCTTTTAGGGCAAAGAAGAAATGCTGACATTTTATACCACTTTAATGAAACACACTGTTTCTTGGCAGAAGAATACGGTTATAATGTATTGTGATACTAAGACAATGTATAGATGCATACTTAAGGTGGCCACTATTGGTCCAATTTCTAGCGAAAAATCGTTTGAGCGATCAGAAATTCTGATCGGACGAAACATCGTTCACTACACCATCAACTAACCAATCATTGCTTCTTATCTATCACGACCAACAAGAAAATCCAAATTTTGGTTCGACGAAAATTCAATCGGACGATTGTTTTTATAATCGTTCATTATCAATTGTGCCCATCAACTGAAATTATTTACAACTAATCCGATCAGAATTTCTGATTGCTCGAATGATTTTTCGCTAGAAATTGGACCGTTAGTGGCCAGCTTTAGAATACAGTTGGAGATTGGCAGCAGCAGTCTGAAATGCACCGCAGGTCAACTCAAAGATGATATGTTTTACTAGTTGTTAGTGTATTTGGGAGAAACAAAATATACAGAAAATCCCTGCAGGTGCACCACAAACACCAAGCTTAAAGTCTAAATAATAATCAGGGATATACCAAGGACACGGAAGATCAAAAAATTTAAAAATTACTTTTTCTTTTTTATTTGCAAAAAGGTGCAGAAATATGTATACAAATTCTTTAATCACGTAAAAAAGTGCATATAATTGATTGGAAAAAAGGCAACAATATCGATTTGTTTCGGGTTGGTAACCCTTCTTCAGGCCTTTAAATATACAGTAAACATCTGCACAGTTAGAATACAAGGTAGGAACTCATCTGGTCAAATATAAAGCCAGGGCAGACCACCACAAGATCAAACAAAGAGCCGCATGGAGACCGGACATCCAAAGTTTTGGATGTCCGGTCTCCATGCGGCTCTTTGTTTGATCTGCCCTGACTTTATATGTGGTGGTCTGCCCTGGCTTCATATTTGACCAGATGAGTTCCTACCTTGTATTCTAACTGTGCAGATGTTCACTGTATATTTAAAGGCCTGAAGAAGGGTTACCAACCCGAAACAAATCGATGTTGTTGCCTTTTTTCCAATCAGTTATATGCACTTTTTTACGTGATTAAAGATTTTGTATACATATTTCTGCACCTTTTTGCAAATAAAAAAGAAAAAGTAATTTTTCAATTTTTTGATCTTCCATGCCCTTGGTATATCCCTGATTATTATTTAGACTTTATGTTTTACTAGTTATCTTAAAACTAAAATTATAATGCAAACTTTCTGTTAACATGCTCAATAAGGATCACATTGTGACTGTAACGATCGGGGAAGCACAGGGAGGATCTGATTACCGGTGATCTGCAGTATCACTGGAAATACAGATATATACCAGATTATAAGTGATCTGCAGTATCACTGATAATCCGATATACCAGCTAACCTCTGTTCACCTGAGTAGAGTGTAATGTTTGGTGTAACAGTAACACTTCGAGGACTAGGCCTCAGTGCAGCAAGGAGTACTGCACAGCTTCCCTCCGCAGATCTGAGCTCTCCAAGATGGGAGGAGTCAGACTGACAGTAGGAAGGATTGTCTGAAAGTAACCCTCAGGACGAAGGGTCGCTAACAGAGCGAGGAACCGCCTCTAACGGTAAGGTTGGTTCTCGAGGTCAGACAAGCCAGGTCGTATACACACGGACAGATACAGTACAAGATCAGCAGACAAAGGCGGAGTCTAAGTACAGGCAGGGTTCGGCAACGGGGTATCAGATATATCGAGGTACAGAATCAGGAGGCTGAGGCGGAGTCTAGGAACGAGCCGGGGTTCGGCAACAGAGTATCAGAAATATCAAGGTACAAGATCAGAGTTCAGGAGGATAGTCAAGGCAGGCAAAGGTCATAACAGATAATCACAATCAAACTAGTACTTTAGCTATCAACAGAATCTAGCTAAGTGTAGGATTACAGCTCCAGCTGATCCCGGCACACTTATGGATCTGACTACGGATCTGGGTGCTCCCACATATGTGATCGCAACGCCAGACACCCAACAACTGAACAGCTGGCAGTATATATACACGGAGGCCTCTCCAGCACCTCCCTAAGTGCTGGACCAATCAGGAGGGGAGCCAGGGTCAGCTGACTAATTTCTGGCTGGCATATATGCTCTGCCTCAGTGCGCGCGCGTCATTCTTAACCTAGAGGGACTACGAGTCCCAGCCACAGCAGCCCCGCTCTGCGGTGTCTCCGCAGCGGGGGTATGCGCGCTAACCGCCGCGTCCAACGCGGCGGTTTCTCCGCGCCCAACGCGGCGGTTTCTCCGCGCTCCGCTGAGCCCTGCACGGAGACAGCCGCCTCATACTGAGAGGAGGCGGCTGCCTCTCCGTGTGCAGGCTCATTATGCGCGGAAGGAGCCGCCTGCCACTGGCTCATGGCGGCGGCGGCTCCTCTGCGCTTTCTTACAGTGACCTTAGAAACAGTGATTAGATACCATGGGCCCAATCCAATTCACTTTTTCTCCTAAGTTTTCTACTAGGCAATACCGTAAATTTCACATCTTATTAACCACCTGAGCGGTATGGACGAGCTGAGCTCGTCCATACCGCCACAGGGGATCGCATGGTCACGGGTGTTTGTTTTTTTATAAAAATGATTTTAGATCATGTAGCTAGCACTTGGCTAGCTACATGATCCCCCTGATCGCCGCCCTTATATATACTTCCCCCGGAACCTGCGATGGCGCAGCCTCTCCAATAGCCTCCAGGCGTCGCTATGGGGAGGATCGGGACTGCGCATGACGTCAGACGTCATGTCCGATCGTCGCCATAGCGACGACAGAAGCTGTTCGGGGAAGTTGCGGTTCTCGTGGGTTTGCGGCTAGGTAAATATAGCCGTGGGTGATCGGGGGGATCAGAGCAGTGCCGGGGGACGTGGGGCACATGTGTAGCTAGCCTAGTGCTAGCTACACTACATAAAACAAATTTGTAACAAACATCTCCCTCCCGCGACCGCAAAAATTGAACGCCAGGGAGGTTAATAAAAAGCTTTTTAAGCCACCAGCAAGCAAGAAAATATTCAGAATAATTTCAACAGTACTAATTCACCTACTTGTTGCTACTTTGTCAATTACAAGAGCTGAAAAGTTATTTTAAACAAAAGGATGAAAAATTATCTCCTAGGAGAAAACCTAGGACAAAAAGTGAATTGGATTGGGTTCTACATATAGCTATAAATTATGTGTAAAAACTGAAGTCCTGCCTTACCGGCCATTAGTAGAGTCACAGTCTGGAGCAATTGAGTTTTCAAATCCATCTGGATTCATAGAAGGCATTATATGTATGCGAGTTTTCATAATCAGTTGTGTAATATTGCTGTCACTTTGATAACTCGTGAGGAGGTATTCTATGAGGTGAAGCATCAGTTCTCTTCCAACTGGCTGGATGGAAAGGAAAATGCATGAATATATATTTAGGCTTCATATAAATATATAAATTTCCTTAGTAAGCATTTTAGTTATAGTGGACCTAGCATTCATACAAGACAACACATTAGAACCCCGATTCACCAAACTGCGGTAGGATTGGCGCGCACAAGCAGAACATGGCTGTTTTACTGGTACTAATGCCAGGCAAGTGCCGCTCGCTAACCTAATAGTGCCACACACATTACCCTGGTATCGCGCGTGTCGCTAATGGGTTATTAACGTGCTAGGCTCTCCCGACATTCATACTGAGCTGCCTGCGCACACCAATCTTACTGCAGTTAGGTTAATCAGGACTACGATAAGAAACCTAATTTAATTAGGTTCAAAAGAAATACAACTTTTACAATTAGAAATACAATACAACTTTTACTTCATATTGTTATAAAGTTATCAGCTTCAAATGTTTTTAATATTTTCTATGATGTCTTGTCAACTCTCTGACCAGGTCGCTAGGAATTAGGCCAATGTTTAGACATCACTGAGTAATTCCAATGCTTCACATCAGCTCTAAAGACAACAGAATGAGAAATTACTGGTCCACAGGTTCCATTTACAGCTACTGCTATGCTACTTAATCATTTTGGGGACATCACCCTCGGGGAAAACAAACAGCTCTTGGTAAAACTCCTATTATTCTATGCTAGGAGGGCAATTGCCCTAGCGTGGAAAAAGCCAGAAGCACCCTCTATTACGGAATTTAGGTCTGCTATTAACTCTGACTTACCAATTTATAAAAATGTATACCAGAACCGTGGCTCTGTTAAAAAATTCTATAAGGTGTGGAGGAAATGGCTGGAAGCTTCTGACATTGATATTTGACCAATGGACTATGTCTTATACTAATAGGAGAGGTGATGGATTCTTTCCTCTAGATAAGTAGACGGGAAAATAGGGATGGGAGGACTCAGGGGGGGAGTTGGGAAGACTGTGTGGGGGAGGGGGGGGTAGGGATGGGAGATATTTGTAATATACAATGTTATGTATATTATGTACACACTGCATGTTTGTAATATTTGAAAAATTGCAATAAAACGTTTTTTCAAAAAAAAAAAAAAAAGACAACAGAATGGGTAGGTGTTGGCCAGGTGGGGTTGTCTATCATCGCTGACACAACTGGAGGAGGTAGCACAAGTTTTTTTCAGTCCTGTTCAGACTCATGAAGCCATAAATAGCCATTACAAAGGCCAAAGAAGCCGTTTTAGGCCTAGTTCACACTACAAATAACTAAATGCAATCACAATCACTGAGCTTTTAGCAAGGGATTAACCAGTGATGTTGTAGACATTATGATTTTGCAGCCTTTCTTTACTTTAAATATATTACTATAACTGCAATCAGTGAAAAAAAATGCTGCATGCACAGGTTTGCGCTTTTGAGAAAATTAAAATCCCTCTAATGAGGACACCTCCATTAAATTTCATTGTCACCACCGATCAGTGACACGCTTAAAACCACTTATAAAATATGGCTGTGTGAACTTGGCCTTCAGCAGTATATTAAAGCACATTAGAAGCAGGGGACATATACATTTAAAATCACTATAAGTTGCATAATTTGGTAAATATGTTGAAGCCATAGAAAGTGTACTAATGGCTGGTATCACACTAGACTGGCTGGACGTGAGTGCGGCCACAAGGTACTGTGCAACCTTGCGCCCATTATTAAACGGGTCTAATGACTAGTATATTTATAAGTGTGTCAGAGACACCTTTAGTATTTCATACATATTGATTACTCCTTTAACATTTTTACATGTATCTCAGGACAAGGCAATGCTTACTGGCTTTTACCAATGTTTTGTTGTTGGTCCTCAGAAATAAAATGGCTTCACTCAAGTGTTCTTAAAGCACAATCACTTAACACACGCCTTCAAGTTTTTTTCCCTTCTTCTACAGGAAATTTTTTTTTTCTTTTAGAACCTCAGGCTGACCCATAACCACTAGGAAAGTATAGGGGACTAAAAGAGACCAAAAAACCCTCCTACTAAAAAGCAACACTCAGTGTAAATTGCCTACTTCAAACGGAAGGAGGAATTTTGAGTCTCTTTTAGTCCTTCTGTAAAATGTATAAGCTATAGGCTTACTATTGTCTTTAAAAGTATGCCAGTTACACCTTTAGTATTTCATACATATTGATTACTCCTTTATCATATCTTACATATATCTCAGGACAAGGCAATCCAGCAGTTCTGGATGTAAGCCTGGCTTCAGGGGCATATTCAGTAGTGATGCATTGTGGGAAGCCACAGTTGCTCACTTGAAGCTGAATTATCGTAAATAACTTCTGTTTTAAGAAGGCAAATTACACTGAGCATTGCTTTTTAGTAGGAGGGCTTTTTGGTCTCTATTAGTCCCCTATACTTTTGTAGTGGTTCTAGTTCACCCTGAGCTGCTTTGTTATTCTGTTGCACTGGTCCAAGCCATATCAATACTTGCCATGCACTGATAAAGACTAACAGTCTGAAACAGGCTGTCTGCATGTTGGGTTGATGTGGCTCTGTAAAATTTACTGTATGAGCTATAGGTTTGCTAAACACCAGCGGTTCTGGATATAAAGAGATAATCTGCATATTCAGTAGTGATGCACAGTTTTGATGCAATGTGGGAAGCCACAGTTGGAAGTACTGTAACCAGCACTATATAATATATATATATATATATATATATATATATATATATATATATACAGTGGTTTGCAAAAGTATTCCACATGTTGTCACATTCCTGCCACAAACATGAATCAATTTTATTGGAATTCCACGTAAAAGACCAATACAAAGTGGTGCACACGTGAGAAGTGGAACGTAAATCATACATGATTCCAAACATTTTTTACAAATAAATAACTGCAACGTGGGGTGTGCGTAATTATTCAGCCCCCTTTGGTCTGAGTGCAGTCAGTTGCCCATAGACATTGCCTGATGAGTGCTAATGACTAAATAGAGTGCACCTGTGTGTAATCTAATGTCAGTACAAATACAGCTGCTCGGTGACAGCCTCAGAAAATATTGGGAGCAACAACACCATGAAGTCCAAAGAACACACCAGACCGGTCAGGGATACAGTTATTGAGAAATTTAATGCAGGCTTAGGCTACAAAAAGATTTCCAAAACCTTGAACATCCCACGGAGCACTGTTCAAGCGATCATTCAGAAATGGAAGGCGTATGGAACAACTGTAAACCTACCAAGACAAGGCCGTCCACCTAAACTCACAGGCTGAACAATGAGAGCGCTGATCAGAAATGCAGTCAAGAGGCCCATGGTGACTCTGGATGAGCTGCAGAGATCTACACCTCAGGTCGGAGACTCTGTCCATAGGACAACTATTAGTCATGCACTGTACAAAGTTGGCCTTTATGGAAGAGTGGAAAGAAGAATGCCATTCTTAACAGAAAAGCATAAGAAGTCCCGTTTGCAGTTTGCCACAAGCCATGTGGGGGACACAGCAAACATGTGGAAGAAGGTGCTCTGGTCAGATGAGACCAAAATGGAACTTTTTGGCCAAAATGCAAAACGCTATATGTGGCGGAAGACTAACACTGCACATCACTCTGAACACACCATCCCCACTGTCAAATATGGTGGTGGCAGCATCAAGCTCTGGGGTGCTTCTCTTCAGCAGGGACAGGGAAGCTGGTCAGAGTTGATGGCAAGATGGATGGAGCCAAATACAGGGCAATCTTGGAAAAAAAACCTCTTGGAGTCTGCAAAACACTTGAGACTGGGGCAGAGGTTCACCTTCCAGCAGGACAACGACCCTAAACATAAAGCCAGGGCAACAATGGAATGGTTTAAAACATATCCATGTGTTAGAATGGCCCAGTCAAAGTACAGATCTAAATCCAATCGAGAATCTGTGGCAAGATCTGAAAACTGCTGTTCACAAACGCTGTCCATCTAATCTGACTGAGCTGGAGCTGTTTTGCAAAGAAGAATGGGCAAGGATTTCAGTCTCTAGATGTGTAAAGCTGGTAGAGACATACCCTACAAGACTGGCAGCTGTAATTGCAGCAAAAGGTGGTTCTACAAAGTATTGACTCAGAGGGCTGAATAATTATGCACACCCCACTTTGCAGTGTTTCAATTTTTTTTTCCAGTACTCTGAAATGTACATTTTTTATATCTTTTTTATGTACCGGTCTTCATTAGTAAATTCTACTTTGCACAGATGTAGTTTTTTTTTTTTATATAAACGATTGCTGCATCACACATTTGCAATGTTAATGTGCAGAAGTACCGTCTGTACCCTGGTATGCAAAGTAAGGTTTAAAATGGGTGCATAAAACAGCTAATGTAAATTAATAAATTATACATTAATTAATGTTATAAATGTAGCTAATGTTAACACACAGCACAGAGAAAAAAACATCAAGGAAGAAGACCCTGCTCTTGTTGTGACTTTACAATCTAGAGGGCCAGATGAAGAAACAGGAGATGAAGCAGTAAGTAAACTATATATCAGGGGGCTATAAGATCCTGTGTCAGGATCAGCAGGAGGAAGCAGAGCTTTGTCAGTGACTGTGGAGAATGTCTTAGATTACAAACAGTGGTGTAGCCAACTCATTGATTTCCCCTATTTTCCTTGTTTACAAAAATGGTTTATATTGTCCAATCAAGTATGTGCCCGCTGGGCACAACACAGAGGGAAAAGTAGGTAGACAGACAGTGGAGACTGGAAGATAAGTGGGTGGGCAAAGAATGTGGGTATTAGATTAAGGAGGAAAATCTATAGAGTGTAGGGCAGTTTGGGAGGCATAGAATGTTGATAGTCAAAGCAAACCATAAACCATGCCTTTTTCAGATTTCACTGAAAGATTGAATGTAATCTAAGTGTTATCTAAAAATCTGATTGAGTATGTTGTGGTACAATGTTGTAAATTAAAAATGTTAACAAAAAACAATTTGCTACAAAATTCTGTCAAGAGGCAGCTTTTAAGCAATATTGAACCACGGTTAAAGCACTGCGCTGCGTGTAGTCTGAAAACACAATGGACCTTCTTTCGTATGTCACATATTCAAGAAGATACAGCTCCTATCGAGTATAGCACTGATCTGTTTTCAACAAGTAGGGAAAGTGGACCAAAATTAAACACTGGGACCAAGTCTTGGGCCAACCTCAATGTCTAGTGGCCACCTCTCTCCCTTATAAAGTTCCTTGGTGTCTAATGCCCCCCCCCCCCCCACACACACACACACACACACAGTTTCCTGGTGGCTAGTGGCCCCATCCCCTATACAGTTTCCTGGTGTCTAGTGTACAGCCTTCCTCCCCTATACAACTCCATGGTGTCTAGTGGTCCTCCCTCTCCTATACAGTTCCCTGGTGTCTAGTGCTTACCCCCTTACTCCCCTATATTGTTTCCCTGGTGATCGAAGGCTTCACTTCCAATAGCTTTCCTGGTGGTCTACAGTGGGCCAAACATAATGCAAAGTGGGGAAACCACTTGTGGGACAAATGTGATGGGTCTGTGGACCAGATTTGGAACAAATTAACTTATCTGCATGTTTTTGGGATATGGAAGGAACCCAAATTGCCCAGAGGAAATTCTCACACACATGGGAGGATATATTGTGTCCTAGTATGGACCCTCAGACATGAAAGGGTTAAGTTACTTGGGATTACTGTTCCTTTCTTTACTTAAAGAGACTCCGTAACAAAAATTGCATCCTGTTTTTTATCATCCTACAAGTTCCAAAAGCTATTCTAATGTGTTCTGGCTTACTGCAGCACGTTCTACTATCACCATCTCTGTAATAAATCAACTTATCTCTCTCTTGTCAGACTTGTCAGCCTGTGTCTGGAAGGCTGCCAAGTTCTTCAGTGTTGTGGTTCTGTGATGCATCTCCCCCCTCCAGGCCCCTCTCTGCACACTGCCTGTGTATTATTTAGATTAGGGCAGCTTCTCTCTTATCTTTTATAAGCTGGATAAATCCTCCTCTGAGCTGGCTGGGCTTTCACATACTGAGGAATTACATACAGGCAGAGCTGTCTGCACTCTGCAGGAAGAAACAGCCTGACACTTCAGTGGAAGATAGCTGCAGGGGGAAAGAAACACACAAATGATCTCTTGAGATTCAAAAGGAAGGCTGTATACAGCCTGCTTGTGTATGGATGTATTTTCTATGTGTGGACATACTGTACATCAACCTACTTCCTGTTTTGGTGGCCATTTTGTGTGTTTATAAACAAACTTTTTAAAACTGTTTTTAACCACTTTTAATGTGGCGAGGAGCGGCGAAATTGTGACAGAGGGGAATAGGAGATGTCCCCTAACGCACTGGTATGTTTACTTTTGTGCGATTTTAACAATACAGGTTATCTTTAATACCAGCTTCCTGCCTTCTAAACAATTTTCAAGAAGCTGCGTAAAAGAGCTACCATGGAATCTACGCCAGATACATACCTCATTGCCATGCATATTTGCAACGTACTTGAACTCAGGAATTCCAACAGTGTGTGAGGTCGGGTTTTTTCCCACAGCAAAAACCCACAGATTTCTGCCTTAAAGAAAACAGAAATAAACAATATTGAAATGCTTGTTCTACAGATTATGTTTCTGTGTAACTCCAAATTAATAAGGAATCTTTAAAAAAATATTTTTAAAATTTCTTCCACAGCAGAGATATAAGTCACATATTAACCATCAAAAAGCATTCCATTTACCTAATCAAAATTGTTCACATTTAGGATGTTGTAAACAGATCCCTGGTTCTAATGTGTTTGTTGTAATGGAAGGACCCCAGATGCTATTATATTGTGCTTTTCATACCCCAATGCTTCAGTTTCACACTCTCTGTTTCTCGCTTTTTATAGTTTTAACAGAATAAGTACAAAGTCTGAAGAATTTTTATGTAAAACGGAAAACCTCTACATAGCAGTGGCAAGATTGGCCCAAATATGGTTCTGCCATTCCACATTATTAAATTATGAATTCATGCATCTAAGGCCAAAAGTGAAAATGTAATGAACAAATTATATATCCATTTACAGTGCTTTACTGGTACTTTAACACACACCTTATATGCTAGCTAACCTTCAAGGTCCTGTTATTGAGACCTCACAGATCTCTCCTAGTTCCGTTGAGAGGTGGCCCTGAAAAACTTTCATTAGGACTGCATTATTATGTGCTGTTAGCAAGTTGTGAAGTTTAGCCACAACCCCTCAAAGGGAAGATTTCCATATGATAATGAATAAAACTTAAAAACCTGAAGTGACTTATAAAAAAGGTTAGATACATACCTCAGTAGTGGGACGCATCTGGTTGGTCCAGATCTTCCTACAGACCACCATTCCAGCGCAGGGTCCCTCTATACTGTACTTATAACTCAGGGAGTATCAAAAAGAGACCAGACTGTCACACCATAGGTCACTGATTGTTTCAATCCCAGGTGTTATCAAATGATAGTGAAGAGATGCTGTAAGAAATGGAGAGTGACTATGCCCAGGTAATAAGTTAAGCTTATGTCACTGGACTGGCTCAAGTTTGCCTGTCAACCGGATCAACTCTGTTAGTATAATCCACCAATGTTTTCAGGCCAGATCTACCCTATAGACACTTACCACAGCTAAAATAGGAACGATGACCCTGAGTGGTGTGCATGTGTGGTGGCTCAGTGGAGGCGAAAGGCAGAGCAGAAGAGAAAAAAATGGGGGATAAAAAACTGTGGTGTTAAAGGTGGAGAGTGTATGAATCTGTGTGCAGTGGATGATAAGTGCGTATGTGCGCACATGTGTTATAGCTGTTTACTAGGCATAAGTATTAAACTTAATGCAAACCTAAAACGAGGAAATTCACTTTAGGTTGGATACTTACCATACTAAAGTGAAGGCTCTGGATAGCGTAGATCATTCCTGTTCCTCTGTTTCCCCCGTTGTTCCAGCGTTGTCCTCCAGTGTTTAGTCTTTAGAACTACTCGCCTCCCTGTGTAGTCCCGAGGACAAGCGCATCCCTAATGTGGCCCAGACTCCCACTTGTCCAGTAGGGATACGCGTGTCCTCAGAACTACTTGGAGACGTGTGCATTTTCAAAGAGCTCTTAAACACGAGAGATTGCATAGCTACACCAGAGGACAGCTCTGGAAAACCGGACAAACAGATGAATGGCAAAGCTCTGTGCCATCCAGAACCTTCTCTATTTTTCTCACTTCAGGTTTACTTTAAGATGGTAAATCTTTTATGGTAATGTCTAAAGGTTCAGCTTCTGGAATCTTCTGTGTTTCTGGCAGACCTATTAAATAGCCGCTGGGAGATTTGGATGCAGGATAAAGCCAATATATGGCTATCCTGCTCCTGTACAAGGCCCGGCGGGGCTAATTACTATGCCCCCTCCAGGTCATCATGGATGGTGGGGAAAGATGTACAGGTAGTCCCTGGTTAACAAACGAGATAGGGACTGTAGGTTCATTCTTAACCTGAATCTGTTCTTAAGTCTGAACATTGTGCCATCTTTGTCCCCTGTACCTCCTCTGTGCCCCCCTGTGCCTTCAGTGTCCCCCTCTGTGTCACCTCTGCCCTCTGTACCGGCTTATGCAATTTTAAAATACATTTTTTTCTTTGAATTTTTAAAATTGATTTTCTCAAAAACTACAAGTCCAATTTGGAAAAAAAATGTTTTACTTGTTCCCATGGAAACACAGAATCCATGTCGTTTGTATCGGTGGGTTGTTCGTAAGTTGGGCATTTGTAAGTCGGGGACTACCTGTAATTCGACTTCCAGCTATTGCTGGCATCCAAATGACAATGTTTTAAAAGTAATTTGAACTCCGTCTTTTGACAGCACCCAAATCACTCACCGAGTGCACCTATAGCCACAACTCCTATTACGGCCTATGGTGGCGCTGGCTGTGTCCAAATCTCCTTTCCTGTTTTAACAGCGCTGGGCCTTCTATACAACAGTACATGTTTGGCTGAACCATAAGGAAAAAGAAAGAAAATGCCAATGTGTGAACGGTTGCTTAGTGCGGCAGTTATGGTGTGCATGCGCAGCTGCAGTGGTGTCCATGCATACTCAATTACATTCATATCTAGCAGCAGTCATATATCATGGATCCTAACAGAATGCACAGCTACTAATAACTTGCTGAGTATAGGCAATGGCCGGGCAGTCTCAACAAAAAGTGCAAAGCAACGTTACCAAACCAGGCCCAATAAATGAGGATGAAATGGAGATAGCGCAGTGCTAGGTAACCAAAGATGAACTAGTTTCAATACATTTTTATTGGGGTTTTCAAAAATTTTTAACAAAAGCTTCATAAAAATAAAGCATAGTATCTTTAAAACAAACAGAGATATACATTTAAGATAATTTTACATTGATTCAAACAAATCACATATCATATATAGGTCATATTAATAATATATCTACATGTAGTATCAAAGATTAACTAAAACTGGATGCAGGCAGTGGAATGGTCAAAACGATCACTGTTCTCACAGCGATTGTTTCAGACAGCAAAAAATCAAGTGTCTGTACTGGGCTTAAAGTGAACCAGAGACGAAGCACCCTCATGTATTTTACCATATATATCAGTGGGAACATTAGAGAAAACACCTACACTGCTCTCTGTTTCATTCTTCACTGCTCAGCCTGCTTTTATCAGCCCTGATAAAATCCCTGACTGAGCATTCAGTCTGGCTTTGTTCAGGAATCATTATAGCTGAGTCATTATAGCAGTGCCAGAAGGGAGCCGGCTTGGACTTGAAAAGACATCAGAGAAGTCAGACTCCGCTATAATGATTCCTGAGCAAAGCCAGATTGAATGCTCAGTCAGGGATTTTATCAGGGCTGATAACAAGCAGGCTGAGCAGTGAAGAATGAAACATAGAGCAGGGTAGGTGTTTTCTCTAATGTTCCCACTGATATATATGGTAAAATACATGAGGGTACTTAGTCTCTGGTTCTCTTTAGGTTTAAAAAAATCAAACTTTGTTACAATGGGAGAGAAGGATTTGTCCCTCTGCAAACTGCAGTGTAGCTACAATAACATCAGCCAAGTGTTATCCAACTGAGCAGATCACCGAAAATGAGGCTAATAACAATCAAGGGACACTTCTACCCATGTAAAATTGTTACCGAAGACAATATAATCTAATATTAATATGTGGCTTAAGAAGCCTGCACAAGGTATAATGGTGATGTGACCAATACCTCAAGGCATTAACCATTGTTTCAATTTGTAGGGTTCTAATTTCCAGTCCTTTCACTATGAATACAATGTCTACGGACTAAAAAAAAATAAAAATCAAACATTCCATAACAAGTATAACTGGTTATGACAGGGCTATATATAAAGCACTGTCATAACCATATGACTGTGTGCGTGTGTGCTATTTGAGGTTTATTGCTCACAGGCATACCAATTCTTTAAATGTATAGGTACAATAAGAAGGATTAAGCACATTGCTTCACAAATAGTAACACCACTTCTGCAGTGAACAACAGAAAAAAGCAGTAATACCAAAGGCATAACTAAATTTCACACGGATCAGGTAATTTGGGTGCTAGGACTGGCAGGACTCTCTAATAGATGGCAATGCTTATATTGATGTCCAGGTGATGAGTTTGGTGGCCAATATGGTACTAGTAGACAACTGGTTACTAGGAAGGGATCAATGGACCAAAGCTATATAAACAGCTGTCCTTTGGGTGATGGAGGTTAGTGTTAGGTATTAGCAGGGAGGTTGGTGTTAGGTAGTTAGAAGGGGAAGGGAAGAGAGGGTGGTGTGTGTTTGGTACAAGAAGGGGTGATGGTTAGTGTGAGAATGGGTGCCGGGTAAGTGTATAGTAAAATATCGATAATCTAAATTACCAATATTTTTACCAGTGGCACTACCCAGCACCTAAGCCACACAGTGGCTCTGCTATGTGTACACGGTGTCTCCCAGAACTAGACTTGACCACTTCAGGACTCAGTCTTTACCCCCCCTTAAAGCGGACCCAAACCAAACATTTTTTTAATTAAAAATATTTAGTTGCACCACTCTGACACATACAAAAATAAACACCCCCCTTAAGCCTATGAGCATTTCAGTGCATGCTTTTCACCCTTCTCTTTTCATAGCTAGGGTTATACTGGGGGCAGCCATTAGCAATTCCTCCATTGCCGGACACCATCTACTCCACCAGTTTGCCGGAAAAATGCCGGCAATTTGAAAGGAAGGGAGGGGTTCCTCCAATAAATGTAAAATATTTTATATTTGTCATCATGCAGCTGAAAAAAGGCTGCTATTTATTATTATAATTTAGAAAATAGATTTTATTTCTGAAATCTTGTATTTTTAATTTGGGTCCACTTTAAGGACCAGCGCTGATTTAGAAGATCTGTGCTGGGTGGGCTCTACAGCCCCCAGCACAGATCAAATAGCAGGCAGAGCGACCAGATCGCCCCCCTTTTTTCCCCACTAGGGGGATGATGTGCTGGGGGGGTCTGATCGCTCCTGCCTGCGTGTGGCTGGCGGGGGGCACCTCAAAGCCCCCTCCACCGCAGGATTCCCCCTCTCCCTCTCCTCCCTCCCTGCCCCGGAGGCTGCACAGGAACGGATCTGTCCTGTGCAGCCTCTAACAGGCTCCTGCCTGTCATGTGACAGCGATCCCGGCTGCTGATTGGCCAGGGATCGCTGATCTAGTACAACGCTGCTACTATAGCAGCGTTGTAAAAATGTAAAACAAAGCGGATTATTTCCACTTGTGTTTACATTTAGCCTGCGGGTCGCCGATCGCGGCTCGCAGGCTATTCACGGAGCCCCCCGCCATGAATTGACAGGAAGCAGCCGCTCACGCGAGCGGCTGTTTCCTGATTAATTAGCCTGCAGCCGGCGACGCAGATGTGCGTCACTGGTCCTGCAGCTACCCCTTTGCCAACGCGCGTTATGAGTGCGCGGTCGGCAAGTGGTTAAATGAGTGATGACGCAAGATCGTGACTTCCTCTTAGAGACTGTTAGAGACATGACTATATAATCTGTAAAGTACTGCAGAAGATGTCAAAGCTACATAAATAGATAATAATAATTCATATCCCATAGAATGAGTTAATATGGTGGTGTATGGTCAACTCCTTCCTTTTCATAGCACAGGGACACATATAAAAATGCTCACATCTCGGTATTCACACATGCATAATTCATAGGGAACTGTGTTGGGTAGTGTGCCTTCTAATTGTATTGATGGAAGTATAGGTGCCTTTCTTGAGCAGCTCTGTGAATCGTGACTTCACTTCCTTCAGAACAGGCTGTTGACTTACCCCTACTCACCCTATTCTGCATTTGATAAAAAAAACCCCAGATTTTCCCATTCCAAAACTGCACACATCATTTCTAAATTCTTCCTCCAGATTTAGTGATATCCAGTGTCTAGAATATGAATATTGCCGTGTATTCCAATCTTGCCAGCAAAAATGAATAGTGTAAGACAGTCACAATTTCAAGTAATTTTTCACCGTCGCCGCACCACAATTGTGGCTGTGTAATTTGTAGATCGGCGTTTTAAAACGGTGCCAGAACTCCACCATAGACCGTGTTAACCTGGATGTCTCCAAGACATCTTTTGTAGGTTGGATGGTGAGGAGTGTTTCATTTCTTATCATGCCCTTATAACTTTTAAGGATTATATGACATTGGACATAAAGTATTGTATAGCTTAAGGGGATGATTTTGAGTGAGACATTGTGATCTTAATTAGCATCATCATACAGAACTACAGCATATAAAGCCTGCCACTCCTTATCCTTAAAACAACATTCATGCCGGATAAGCTCATTTCATCATATTGGATACCATCCCACATTCCACCCACTGCAAAAGTAAAAACACACAGCAAAAGGCTAATTTGACTCATCAGGACGCCCGTAAAGTTTATGCAGTCTAGGAAGGTAGTAATCATTGTATTATAAAGATCAAACTTACAATCCAGCAATAGAGATGGCAATGCATAGAAGAACTCATGGAAAAGCATGTGATCAGTTTGATCAGCTGCTAGATTTATAAGGCTCTAATTTGCGTTAAACCAGGAAGTCATCACAGCAAATCAGAACTTTATCAGCTGATAGAGCGACCCGAAAGAACTTCCAATTCAATAGCTGTATCAAATCGGAGCCACCACAACATGGCTGCCTGATAGATCTTTCAATTGTAAATATATATATATATGCTCTATCCCGAAAATAAGCCCTTGTGAAATCTAAAGAGGAGGAAGAGGCGGCCAAGCAAGCAGGCACAGCTCGGGCACCAGTCCTGGCATCCCAGCACACAGCAAGGTTATCAGATGAGTGCAGGGATGACAGGGATGGTGCCTGATCAGTACAGTTGCATACTTTTAAATCCAGGAACAGAACAGCACAAAGGAACAGGAAATGTTCTGCAGAGACACTTCCTGATAGAAATATAAGACATCCCCTGAAAATAAGCCCTAGCACATCTTTTGGAACAAATATTAATATAAAACACTGTCTTATTTTGGGGGAAACACAGGTATCTATATACATATATCTTAATATAAGTCAGAATCCAATTCTTAGTGAGTCATAATATGCTAGAAATGTTGTTTGTATGAATCATGTATTGTGACTGATACAATAATTCTTAATTATCTGCATTTCAAGATGATGGTTGCAACGCCAAGTCAAAAATAAGTCTCTGACTTCTTTGGTCAGTTTAATAGAGGGTTACGCAACTGATTCAACTAGCTTAGAAGAAGTACTGTATTTGCTTACAGATCAGCAAAACAAACAGAAGTTTGTTCCATGTTAACAAACTGGTGTGTGTGTGCGTGTGTGTGTGTGTGTGTTATTTACTGCGGCTGACTTTCTTCAAAAGTGTTACCACAAGGCAAGCTCAAGTTATCCTCACTGTGGTGGATAACAGCCATTATTATCTGACTATGAATTTATGGATTATTGACATGATGACAGAAATGAGCACAAAAAGCCATTTATTTCAGTCTCACTAAGTGCGATGTTATAGATGTCCTAACATATCCGGATTGACTTAGTTGGCTAGCTGATTTATACTCTACCGAATAAGGTTAATCAAGTACACCTTTAATACTGTATTTTTCATAGATTAATATATAAGAATATATTCATATAATGATATATTACCTTAATAATAAAGACTACAGGGTGGATGTCATCATCATGCGTTAAACCAGGAAGTCATCACAGCAAATCAGAACTTTACTGAACTTTATCAGCTGATAAAGCGGCTTGAAGGACCTTCCAATTCAATAGCTGTATCAAATCGGAGCCACCACAAGATGGCTGCCTGATCGATCTTTCAGTTGTCATATATATATATACATACATATATATATATATATATATATATATATATATATATACACATATATATATATATATATATATACACATATATATATACATATGCATATATATACACATATATACACACACACATATATCCTCTTTCCCTGAAAATAAGACCTACCCTGAAAATAAGCCTTTATGTTATGCCTTTAAGTTGTAGAATATTAAAGAACATAAGAAATCCAGCGATTCTGGACAGAAGTTTTATTTTACATATCTGCTATTAGGTGGCAAACATTTTAATAGTTGCTATATTCTGATATGACCCCAGGTGAATATTTTACATGTATGCAAGCAGAAAATTCTTAAAAATCAACATGGACATCTAAAACGGCAAAGTATTAGAAAGACGGTTGCATTTAGATGAATCAATTAGTAGTAAATACCCCCCTTTAGCTCAATAACAGAGCATCCAAGAAGTGTAGTAGGATAAAAAAAAAAGCTTGCATGTTAACCCTTGTACTCAAGCTAGACGGTTCTCGGCTGAGGTCATGGGTTGGGGGCCATCTCTGCCGAGAATCTACCAGGTGTACGGTGTTCCTGACCTTGGTTTGTGCCTTGGCCAGTGATCAGCTTGGTGGATTGACTTGGCCAGGCGATGACATAGAAACAGAACACACTGCTAGCCTGAAGGCTAGAGATGTGTCTATACAGCCGTGGCCCTGCATGGTCTCTAATCTCTGTCAGGAAGCAATCCTTGAATGTGTATACACGGCTTTAGGGTCAAAAACATGCCAAAATAACTGATAGCATAAGGGCCATGTCACATGGGCAATTTTGCAGTAGCTACAACACAGGTATAGGCAAATACAAATACCTTGTAGTATGACATGATTATTAGCAACTGCAGTAGATAATATTTTGTTACTGTAACTTTTAACTGCTACTGTCCGTATGCTACAAACACATGATGGCTTGCAACAATAATCATTACTTTCCAGAGGACTGGTTAAGGTGATATTTATTTGTAACGATTGGTGTCAGCTAAACAGATTTTCTGATTATTGGTGATCTGCAGTATCACCAATAATACAGATGCTATACCTGATTATGTGGTGATCTGCAGAATCACAATAATGCTAGTATAGCCAGACACAGGACTACCAATGTGAGATAGTGTTTGGTGCGACAGTAATGAGGAAGAGGAAGTCTCCCGAGGAGCGGGTGATTCAGACAATACTGCAGCCAACGATCACCTGAGGAGCAGGCGAGTCAGGCTGTACTGCAGTCAGTGGACACCTGTGGAGCAGGTACCACCAACGGTGCTACAGAGAATGATCACATGAGTGGGTGATTAAGACTATACTGCAGCCAGTGGACACCTGAGGAGCAGGTGTTACAGACAGTGCTGCAAAGGATAATCACCTGAGGAGCAGGTGATTAGGACTGTACTGCAGCTAGTGGACACCTGAGGAGCAGGTGTTACAGACTGTGCTGCGAACGATGACCACCTGAGGAGCAGGTGATTAAGACTACACTGCAGCCAATGGACACCTGAGGAGCAGGTGGTACAGACAGTGCTGCAGTTGAGCTTCACCTGAGGAGCAGGTGAAATGCCACAGATCCCTCACCAGTGGCTAGGCCCACTGGTGAGGACAGAAAGGTCAGACAAGCAGAGTAGGCAACGTACGGACAGATAAGGTACAAAGACAGAAGACTGATTCAGTGTTAAGTTCAGGCAGAGTCGGCAACAGGAATCAGATGGGCAGAGGTACAGAGTCAGTAAGCAGGAGAATAGTCAACGGAAGCAGAAGGTCATAACAGATAATACAATGTAACCAGTACTTTAAGCTATCAACAGAATCTGGCTAAGTGTGGATCCCCAGCTCCAGCTGGTTCTAGCACACTTTGGGATCTGACTAAGGTCTGAGCGCTTACACGTTAGCATTCGCAACAGCAGACACGGAGCAACTGACAGACTACCACTATATATACACAGATGCTCCGCAGCGCCGCCCCAGTCACTCAGCTAATCCTAGGTAGCGTTTGGAGTCAGCTGACCTGGCAGATCAGCTGACTCCCCTTCTATTCGCATAAAGGTCCTGTCGCCCGGCGTGCGCGTAGCCCTCAATCTATGTGCAATAGAAGGACCAGGCAGAATACCAGCATGTAACTGCGCGGCCGAGGCCGCCGGCTGATACGCGGAGATAGCCGCCATGCCACTTGTCTCTGTGGCGGCATCACTGCTATCCATTACATTATTAAATACATAATGTATTTAACTGAAATTTAGTATAACTATTGAATCTCGCAAAAAATCTACTAAAATTAGGCTATTCTCTATATTTAATGGGAATATTAATCAGGCTTTGATCGTGAATGTGTGCTGTTTGTAGGAGGGATGAAAGGGGAGGGAGGTTTGAGGACTGCTGCAGTTACACAAGTAACATTTTAAAATGCAAAATAAAATTAGTAAAATTAAACTGAATCTGATAATATCAATGGATTATACCGTATTTACTGAGAATTCATTGTCTAGGGAGCTCATGCTCTACGTTTATAATGACCACTCCTTGTTTTCTTGTGGGTGTCGCATGAAATAAAACAGAAAGATAATCCCACCGCCCTAATCCTTCTAATTGTCCTGTATAACCATTCCGTCTTTAGACTTTATTACACAACCACAGAAACAATAAAGGTTGCTCGGTAAATGCAGGGCTAGGAGAGGGCTTTGCTCCTCAATGTTTCATCAGAGTTAGAAGGGAACATAATGAAGGACCACACATACTTACATCATTTTTATTTATATAGCGCAAATATCTTCTGTAGCGCTGTACATAGTAGAAAAACATACAATAATGATGAAGCATACATGCAGTACATGAGCAGTTCTACACACCGTACAATCAGGACATTCATTGACACAATTACAAATAGATATACATATTAACCAATATTTGTTTTGTACTATGTACAGCGCTACGGAAGATGTTGGCGCTATATACCGTAAATAAAAAAATAATAATATTAATACATATAACTGATGTGTCATAAAACAATAAGATACGTTCATGCCAGACGAAAAACGGACCGGGAGATTTAGGGGCCACAACGCTTGACCAGCTGAGATCAAGCAAACACTTGATGTTCTCTAGTTAAATAAGGAAATATCTTACAATTAAGGCTAAGAGGTAAGTAATTACAAATGCAAGGAAGTAGTGTTTCTAGAAGGCAAGGCACACAAAGGTTTCAGCAACAAAGCTTGCATTTTTTCCTCCCGGCACAGGCAGTGAAGAAGTGGGCTGTAGCACAAAGCACACTTTGATACATTGATCAACCTAGCGGTACAGGTCAGATTAATATCTACCAAAGTGAATACAAACAAAGAGCTAGAATTCAGTTCTCCAGGTGATTAAAGGATAGTTTATACAGTATTGTGAAAGTAAAGAAGGGTATTCAGACACTGTACAAGCTATTACTGAGAATTTACATCTCCAACCCTTAAACTAAACCAGAAGAATAACTTGCAGTTCAACATTTTGTAGCATTTGGCTAATAATTAATATATAACTCTCTGCAGTATATTTCACTGTCAGTTCCATATAAACTACAAATTAGGCAGGAACGGATTTAAAGCAGCACAGTAGCTAAATGGCTAGCACTGCCTTCTTGTAGGAATCTTGGCCAAGACAGAATCTGCATGGAGTTTGTATGTTATTCCTGTGTTTTCATGGGTTTCCTTTGGCCACTCCGCTATTCTCCACCAACCCAAAAACATTCTGGTAAGTTAATGGACTTTGGCAGAGATTATATTAGACTGTGAGCTTCTTTGAGGGACAGTTAACGACATGTAGGATACTACAGAATTTGGGTTACAGACAAATCGGGCGACCATGCTTGCATGGCAACCATCCCCATATCTGATGGATGTGGAATAAGACTGGTTAATGGGAAGCATCAGTGACGTGTGACATGGGGCCAGATTCCTCAAATGCCAGTAATACCGCAGCGCACACAACGCACGGCAGTATTAGTCACTTCTAAATACAGCACCGTGAATTACGCCAGTAGCACGACTAATAGTACTAGAGTAGTGAGACCGTTGCTATGGTAATGCGTGTTAGTAATGAGCGGTATCATTAGTAATGTGCGTTACCATAGCAATGGCTGCACTACTCTAGTACCGCGAGTCGCGTTACTGGCATAACTCGTGGTGCTGCATGCGGAAGTAACGGTAATACTGCCGTGCGTTAAGTGTGCGCCGTAGTATTACCAGCATTTGATGAATCTACCCCTATGATGACCTAGACATATGTATGTACAGAATCAAACACAAAAATAAATATGCTATGTTGCTTTTCTTCTTTCTCTGCCTGAAATAGTTAGTATTCATCTATGTAACTGACAGTTTTTCTCCAGTCGGGACCCAGTCAGACTATAGCGTGCCTATAATGTCCCTCACTGATAAGGAATTACAGCCATAAAATACTTTCCTGGCAGAAAACTGAGCTTCTGTGAGCAGGGGATAGATCCTACTTTTTAGTACTCTGAGACACGGGACAGTCTGTTTCATTGAGCATAAACAATTGTATCTATCCTCCTACTCCTAAAAATGACTTTTAGATATCCCAGTTTTATGTTATGTTTAAAAAAATTTAAAATAGATTTATTTTCTTGTCTCAGTAAGTATATATATACATAGTTATTTAATTTTTCAACCCAAATAACTATATATATATACACACATATATATATATATATATATATATATATGTGTATATATATATATATATATATATATATTTATATGCATATATATATATATATATATATATATATATATATATATATATATATATATATATATATGCATGTAACTATATATACGCTGTTTTTTAAACTATGAAACAGAGCAGAGCTAATCACCCTTTGAACAGTACAAACCTAATTTGAAGCTGTCTCTCACCGTTTCTTTGATGTATAAGTGCTTTAGAAAATAGGACTATCTTTGCATAAATAACAACTGAAGTTTATTAAAGCAGTAAGATTAGCCATACTATGCCAGGGAAACAAAACACATATATAAGTAGATAAATACTTGATCTACTTGCATAATGTCACAAGAGCCCCACTGGCCGTGAACACGCAAAACCGTCCGATCCGATTCTAGCACACAGATTGAGAGCTATGGACGCAATCTGCGTAGAATTGGCGGAGTTTGAGCGTCACGACGCAGTAGGGAGCCTGTGAGGTTACGAAAATACACTTTTACTCCAACCCAGGGGTAGATTTGCCACCATCTCTGTTTTCTATCAGCCCAGAGATAACTGCTAACTGGCTATAGACCTGTGAAACAAACAACCGGTTAAAACTGTGCAATTCCTGTCACAAGAGCCCCACTGGCCGTGAACACGCAAAACCGTCCGATCCGATTCTAGCACACAGATTGAGAGCTATGGACGCAATCTGCGTAGAATTGGCGGAGTTTGAGCGTCACGACGCAGTAGGGAGCCTGTGAGGTTACGAAAATACACTTTTACTCCAACCCAGGGGTAGATTTGCCACCATCTCTGTTTTCTATCAGCCTAGAGATAACTGCTAACTGGCTATAGACCTGTGAAACAAACAACCGGTTAAAACTGTGCAATTCCTATCTATCTATCAAAACAGTAGCGTCCCTTCGGAAGTTTAGGTCTCGTCTGTGTATACTGAATAGAAGGTTTTACTGAGAGGTAAAGACCTTTTAAAAAGCCTTTATTTGTTACAATATAAATAATTAATATATACAGACAATCGTGAACAATTAAACGATGAGAGACAGTGATAACACAGTACATAAAAGAAAAAGGGATAAAAAGAACGAATACTTATGATTCTGTGGAAAGTCCGTTCGGGAAAAGACAAAGTTCCTTTGTTGCAGTTAGTTCGCAATATGGCCGAACCACATGGCCGTTGCTCCGCCTGCAAGATGGCCACTGCTATTTCCCCAAGCAGTGGCAGTCTTTTCGGTATGATGGAAAGTGGGGGAATTGCCTGGGGGTCCTCATGCAATCAGTTTTGAGCACTGACATTTCTGGGCGGAGTCTCAAGCTCAGCCCAGGGGCGTGTCAGGCAGTGAGTTCTCAGGGGAGGAACTTCCAGCCATCCACAAAATATGTCCAATTTCATACCCCGCCGGGGTTTTGTCGCACAGGCAAACCGATTTCATATTCAGATTGGGCTGAGAATACACGTTCATAGGACATCAAACTTGCAATATTTGGGGCGCACGGGGACCCCATTATTCATATCTCAGCCCCTGCTCGGGTTACCTGGCTATGTCTAGTATCACCATATTCTACAGAATTAGGGAAACAAAATTATGTAATTTTCATATTCCTCCCATGGATGGTATTTGCAAAATGTGACAAAGTTATCAACACCATGCATTCCATACTCAGTCTAGTCGGTGCCGTCAAGACTGGGAGGAATGTAGGTGTCAATAGACCTCATGCTGTGCTAGCTTCCCCTGTTGAATAGACTCTGTTGGTATTTCAGCTCTGCCCAATTAGCACATTAGTGTCACCAGAGCTTTTCCGGGAGCCTTAAAAGGATTTCTTGCTAAACCAGGTTGCTTTAGCAATATGCTAACGCAGGCCCATTCAGCCCTCATGGCAAAAGGGGGGGAAGGCAGGAAGGAAAAACTTCTATTTAAAAATAAAGAATGTCAGTTTTCCGATCACGGTTGCGATCGGACAATCGGCCGCGAATCCTCGGACGACTGGGCGTCGCCCGGCGTCACACCTCCCCCTTCCCGAGCTCTGCTCAGGGAGGTGTCAACAGGACGCCTTCCGTAGCAGCTATTGGCGCTGTTGGGTCGGGTTCCCCCTGACACCGCGACAGCCCATCAGCGTTCTGGTGTCGGCTGCCTGCTTTGTGTTGGATCGTAAAGTCGTACTGCTGCAATGACAGGCTCCACCGTAGGAGCTTGCCGTTGGTTCCAGCAGTACGGTTTAGCCAACTCAGGGGATTGTGATCAGTGACGATCGTGAAGGAGCGGCCGTACAGATACGACTGCAGTTTCTGTAGGGCCCACACGATCGCCAGGCACTCCTTTTCAGTTGTGGAGTAGGCTACCTCTCGGGGCAGGAGCTTCCGGCTCAGGTAGAGGATAGGGTGTTCATCCCCCTTTCCATCCACCTGGCTGAGGACTGCGCCGAGACCGTAGTCAGAGGCATCGGTTTGCACCACAAACCGACGACTGACGTCTGGGGCCTGAAGCACAGGGGCGCTTGCGAGGGCCTGCTTCAAGGCCTGGAAGGCATTCTCGCAAGCGGGGGTCCAGCTAACAACCTTGGGGTGCTTCTTGCTAGTGGCATCGGTCAGGGGCTTCGCCAGTGTACTATAGGCGGGAACAAATTTCCTATAGTAGCCGGCGGTCCCCAGGAACGCCTGGACCTGCTTTTTCGTGATAGGTCGAGGCCATGCCAGGATGGCGTCCACCTTTCCCGTGTCAGGTTTCAGGGTGTTACCCCCCACCCGGTGACCTAAGTACTGCACCTCGGTCATGCCAATCTGACACTTACTCGGTTTAACCGTCAGATTGGCCATGGCCAGCCTCTCTAGTACCTGGGACAGGTGTTTGAGGTGTTCTTCCCAGGTGGGGCTGAACACCGCAATGTCATCCAGATACGCTACAGCGAACCCTTGCATTCCCTCTAGCAGGTCGTTCACGGCCCGCTGAAACGTGGCAGGGGCGTTCTTCATCCCAAAGGGCATCATCGTGAACTCGAAGAGGCCGAAAGGGGTGATGAAGGCCGACTTTTGCCTCGCGTCAGGTGCAAGTGGTATCTGCCAATACCCCCGGCTCAGATCCATGATTGATAGGTACCTGGCTGATGCCAGTGTATCTAGCAGCTCATCAATGCGAGGCATGGGGTAGGCGTCTGTAGTGGTGATGGCGTTCAGTTTCCTGTAGTCTACGCAGAACCGAGTTGTCTGGTCCTTCTTGGGGACCAGGACAACAGGGGCTGCCCAGGCACTACTGGACTTTTGAACCACCCCTAACTCCAGCATCTCCCTCACCTCCTTCTGCATGTCCGCCTGTACCTCGGGAGAGACACGGTAAGCGGACTGCCTGATGGGGGGATGGGTACCTGTATCTACCCCATGCACCGCCATACTGGTCCGCCCCGGGATACCGGAGAAGGTGTGCTGGTACTGGCCCAGCACCTTCTGTAACTGCTCTTGCTGGGCTGAGGCGAGCTGTGGATTGACGTTTAGGTCGCCGTCCACATCTCGTACGTCAGCCAGCAGGTCTAACAGGGGGTCTGCCTCTCCCTGCTCTAACCGGCTGCACACTGGCAGCGCATACTGGGTCCTGTCATGGTGGGCCTTCAGCATGTTTACATGAAAGCTCTTCTGCTTCCTGCCCCCCATGCTCACTAGATACGTCAGAGGGTTTAACCGCTGCACTACAGTAAAAGGCCCCTCCCAGGCTGCTTGCAGCTTGTTCTGCCTCACGGGAAGAAGGGCATATACCTTGTCACCCACATCAAATGACCGCTCTCCAGCCAGCTGGCCCGTGGCATATGCAGTTAGTGGCTGAAGGCTACCACCCCTGTGGTCAGAGGAGGGGGAGGAGGCCGGAACCTCTTCCACCTGCTCTGAGCCCAGGTTCTGAGCAGCGCGGCTGCGTGTTACTGCCAGTACAGGTACACCTTCAGACTGGCACATACTGGCATTACTCACATCCTGGCTGCATGCATGAATTACAGTGACAGGTACAACAACATTTTCATCACAAACAATCGGTATATCAAACACAGGTACCTGTGACACAGGTACTATTGGACTCGGTACCCCTGGACTGGGCACATTCAACCCACCTCCCCCCTGTTCTTGCCCCTTGGTGCAAAGTACCTTAGTGTGGGCGGAGAGTCCGTCTCCCTCCTGGCAGTCTGAGGGGCTTGGGGCAGGTTCATAATAGGACACAAGCTTGCCCAGGTCGGTCCCCAACAAAACTGGGACCGGCAGTTGGTCCAGGACCCCAACAACCTTCTCTTGAACCCCCACCCCCCAATCGATGGACACCCGAGCCTGGGGAATGCGAGAAAGAGTGCCCCCCACTCCAGTGAGGGTAAGGTATTTGTCAGGGAGGATATTTTCCGTCGGGACCAGGTGCGCACGCACCAGGGTGACATCCGCTCCAGTGTCGCGGAAACCGGTAACAAGCTGGTCGTTCACTGTAACCAGCTGGTGGTTGCTCGTAGCGGAGTGGATCCCTCTCCCACCTGCGAACATGACGTTGTTGGGTGCTCCCGGCTGGGGTGCGCTGGCTGGCGGCAGTTGCCGTGGGCGAGGTGTAGGTGGTGCAGGAGCTGGCGCTGTCTGCCTCCGCTCCGGGCAGTTAAACTTCATGTGTCCGGGCTTGCGGCAAAAGTGACAGGTGATGCCCTCTGTTACTGCAGGCCTGGACGCAGCAGCTGCGCTGGATGGCCTCTGGGGCGCACGGCTCACAGAGGTAGGAGAGTCTGCAAAATTGTGGGACTGACCTCCTCTCCAGCTAGATGGGGCAGTCCTGCGGGTCTCCGGCACCCTGGTCGTTGCAAAGGTCTCAGCGAGGTCTGCAGCGACCGTCGCTGACGCCGGTCGGCGCTCCAGCACAAACTGGCGTACATCAGCCGGGCAAATGTTCAGAAACTGCTCCAGGACGATTAAGTCCTCCAGGACACCGTAAGACCCTTTAGTGAGGCCTAGCGTCCACTGGCGGAGTGTGGTGAGCAGACTGCTGACCACATCTTGATAAGAATCAGTAGATTTTTTCTGCCAGGACCTGAACCTTTTCCGGTAGGCTTCTGGCGTCAGCTGGTACTTAGTGATTATAGCCTCCTTTATAGCGGTATAATCATTGTCCTTTTCCACAGGCAGCTCTGAGAAAGCATCAAGCGCTTTGTAGCGCAGCAAGGGTGTCAGATGTCTGGCCCACTGGTCTTGGGACAGACGATACTGACGGCAGGCCTTTTCGAAAGACCTCAAAAACAAGTCAATGTCAGTGTCTTTTTCGATAATAGCAAATTTAAATTTTGCACTTACTGGAGCGGCAGTCCCTTCAGCAGGGAGGCTGGGCGTTGAACTCCGGCTGGCTTGCTGCACTTTCGCCATGTTCAGCTCATGCTGTCGTCTCTCCCGCGCCTCTGCAGATTGGCGTTCCTCTCGCTTTTGCTCCGCCATGTACTGCAGGTACTTGTCCACATCAGTTTCCATCAGCTTTTGCAATGCCTGCTGCATTACTGGATCAACATAACTGGACAGTCCAGTACTGGCCGGTTCCAGGCGAGTACTTTCAGGGGTTCTGGGGTCGGGGATCACACTGACAGCCTCCTGCGTATCTGTTGCCGCATTGCCCGCGGGTTGCTCAACCTCGGTACGCACAGGATCTTCAGTCTCTGGTTCCCCTCGACTTGCGTTAGATGAGCCGGTGTCCTCCACAGTGGACACCTCCAGCGTCCGCAGATTCTGGCTATCCCATCGGTACAAGTCCGTTATCAGGTCCTGCTGTTTCTTGCCGCGGATGTCCATGCCTCTCGCCTCGCACAGACTCTGCAGGTCGGATAGGACCATGACCTTGTAATTCCCGGACATTTCCATGCCAAATAAAAGAAAACTTAGGGGAGGGGTACTGGTTACACAGTCTCTCTGTATATATGAAAAATATATTGCACTCAGTCACTACCAACGAATTAGTTCGTTTCTCGATAGGGCTAATTCGATAGCCCTACCTGAGATACTATCAGCACACACAGATCCCAAACGCTGCCGACCACTGTCACAAGAGCCCCACTGGCCGTGAACACGCAAAACCGTCCGATCCGATTCTAGCACACAGATTGAGAGCTATGGACGCAATCTGCGTAGAATTGGCGGAGTTTGAGCGTCACGACGCAGTAGGGAGCCTGTGAGGTTACGAAAATACACTTTTACTCCAACCCAGGGGTAGATTTGCCACCATCTCTGTTTTCTATCAGCCCAGAGATAACTGCTAACTGGCTATAGACCTGTGAAACAAACAACCGGTTAAAACTGTGCAATTCCTGTCACAAGAGCCCCACTGGCCGTGAACACGCAAAACCGTCCGATCCGATTCTAGCACACAGATTGAGAGCTATGGACGCAATCTGCGTAGAATTGGCGGAGTTTGAGCGTCACGACGCAGTAGGGAGCCTGTGAGGTTACGAAAATACACTTTTACTCCAACCCAGGGGTAGATTTGCCACCATCTCTGTTTTCTATCAGCCCAGAGATAACTGCTAACTGGCTATAGACCTGTGAAACAAACAACCGGTTAAAACTGTGCAATTCCTATCTATCTATCAAAACAGTAGCGTCCCTTCGGAAGTTTAGGTCTCGTCTGTGTATACTGAATAGAAGGTTTTACTGAGAGGTAAAGACCTTTTAAAAAGCCTTTATTTGTTACAATATAAATAATTAATATATACAGACAATCGTGAACAATTAAACGATGAGAGACAGTGATAACACAGTACATAAAAGAAAAAGGGATAAAAAGAACGAATACTTATGATTCTGTGGAAAGTCCGTTCGGGAAAAGACAAAGTTCCTTTGTTGCAGTTAGTTCGCAATATGGCCGAACCACATGGCCGTTGCTCCGCCTGCAAGATGGCCACTGCTATTTCCCCAAGCAGTGGCAGTCTTTTCGGTATGATGGAAAGTGGGGGAATTGCCTGGGGGTCCTCATGCAATCAGTTTTGAGCACTGACATTTCTGGGCGGAGTCTCAAGCTCAGCCCAGGGGCGTGTCAGGCAGTGAGTTCTCAGGGGAGGAACTTCCAGCCATCCACAAAATATGTCCAATTTCATACCCCGCCGGGGTTTTGTCGCACAGGCAAACCGATTTCATATTCAGATTGGGCTGAGAATACACGTTCATAGGACATCAAACTTGCAATATTTGGGGCGCACGGGGACCCCATTATTCATATCTCAGCCCCTGCTCGGGTTACCTGGCTATGTCTAGTATCACCATATTCTACAGAATTAGGGAAACAAAATTATGTAATTTTCATATTCCTCCCATGGATGGTATTTGCAAAATGTGACAAAGTTATCAACACCATGCATTCCATACTCAGTCTAGTCGGTGCCGTCAAGACTGGGAGGAATGTAGGTGTCAATAGACCTCATGCTGTGCTAGCTTCCCCTGTTGAATAGACTCTGTTGGTATTTCAGCTCTGCCCAATTAGCACATTAGTGTCACCAGAGCTTTTCCGGGAGCCTTAAAAGGATTTCTTGCTAAACCAGGTTGCTTTAGCAATATGCTAACGCAGGCCCATTCAGCCCTCATGGCAAAAGGGGGGGAAGGCAGGAAGGAAAAACTTCTATTTAAAAATAAAGAATGTCAGTTTTCCGATCACGGTTGCGATCGGACAATCGGCCGCGAATCCTCGGACGACTGGGCGTCGCCCGGCGTCACACATAACACATGTATTGTACTGTACACGTTTTGATTTCAGTGAATTTCATATAGTAAATGAAGAGAATTATGTTCCTGGTGGGAGCCTTGTCTTTTGCCTAAAGTTTGAGGCTAAATCCTGATGTCATTTCTGCCCTTAACTTTTTTCTTTTCTCCTCCAGTCGCTGAGTCACTTCAGCCTTGCTTGTAAACACAAGTGAGCAGAGGATCGTGTTTCAGATAAGCAGCTAGGCAGGGAAATAAATGGAAGCAAATGAATATATTATAGATAAAAAGAAACCCCGGCATTCAACTGTTTGGCACTGACTATTAAAGGGCCAGTGCTCCTAAAGTATGTGATAACTCCAAACGATAACAGCAGAAAACGTTTTGAAAGTTTTGAATGCAGGATTAGCATCTTTATCACTTAATACACTCAGACCAGTTGCTGCTGAAATTTGATTTTTATGGTGACAATCCCTCTTTAACTCTTCCTGTACTGGAAACAATATGATACTCTGTTCTTTGCTACTAATGTTCTATTTCTTAGCTGTACTACACATACAATTCATTTTATCATAAGTTTTTTTTTCATTTCAGATTTTCTTTAAAGAGACTCTGTAACAAAATGTTCAGCCTTATTTCTTCTATCCTATAAGTTCCAATACCTGTTCTAATGTGGTCTGGATTACTGCAGCCTTTTCTAGTTGCACTGTCTCTGTAATATATCTAATCTTCTTTTCTTTGTCAAGCTTTGTCGACCCAGGGAGGAATGGGTTGCCTCTGTTTTGATGAATACAGGTTATGCACGCCCCCTGCAGGCTCTGTGTGGTTTGTTTACTCCTCACTCTCTGTTCTCAGTTTCAGCTTGTCTGTGATGCAGTTTGTGAGACTGAGGGGGGGGAGGGAGCTGCCTGTCACATGCTGAGAAACTGTGTAAATCCCAGACTGGAATGCAGATAATTAACTATGTAATAAAAACTTGTAGCATACTGTAACATGATATATATATATATATATATAAATATATATATATATATATATACACACATATATATATATATTCCAAGGGGGTCAACAGCTATCACAATCCCAGATATTTCTTGTATGCACGCAGCTGGGGTTGCCCAATTCCCACAGGTATAGATAAGGATAAGACGAGGAGTTGCAGCAGACTGCTCTTCATTGAGCTCACACATGCCTGTATAAACTTTGAGTTAGCTCAATAAAGAGCAGTGTGCTGCAACTCCTCGTCTTACCCATGTGTGTATATATATATTGTGAGGGATCAGCTGCAAATGGTGAGTACTCAGCGGGAGATAGCAGCACAGACAGGTGTATTTTCCAAAACAAACAATAGTTTATTGGACAGCAGGCTTCTTAGACAGCAGTCTTTTGGCAGTTTGTAAAGCACAGTTCAAATGAAAACAAAATGCCAGTCCAGGCCAGCAGCTTACATTCAGCTTTCCATATCAGGAACAAACCAAACTCCATGTGCAGTCTGCACTTTCTCTCCAGAGCAAAACCAGCTTCCTGGAATCAAACGGGAAGTCTTTCTCAGCAGACTGTCAGAGCTTGCTGGTCACACCCTCTCTCTCTCCTCCTACTCCAGCCTTTCAAAGCTGCTCTGTTAACCCTGTGTGACCTGACTCCAGCAGAAGCCCACATACACAGAGCAAACGATCCACCCAGGATCTGGCGACCAGATGCGCCCGCCCACTCTGCATCTGGTCAGCTCCGGACCCAAGTAAGGTTTTTAACCTCTGTCCATGTGACAGACAGCCAAAACCTTTTTATTCCGGAGCTGCTACTGGATGTAGCGTCTGATCCCAGGTGGAATGTACCTCCCATCCAACACAACCTGGGACAAATCGATTACCTCCTGGGTATCGACTTTGTCACATACTCCCCCCCTCTGTTCGATCCCGTGGGATCGGACACAGTCTGCGGCAAGACAGAATGCCCTTGATAGAGCATCTGCATTGCCATGCAGTCTTCCAGCTCTGTGCTCCACAGAAAAATTAAAGGGCTGTAATGCCAGAAACCAGCGCGTTACCCTTGCATTTTTCTCTTTGTTTTGAGACATCCATGTGAGAGGAGCATGGTCGGTAATGAGGCGAAAGCGACGGCCCAAGAGATAGTACCGTAGAGCCTCGAGTGCCCACTTGATGGCCAGACACTCCCGCTCCACGATACTATATCTTTCTTCGGCTGCGGTCAGCCTTCGACTCAGATACACAACTGGGTGCTCCTCTCCATTGACGATTTGGGATAGGACTGCTCCTAACCCCACAGCTGAAGCATCTGTCTGTACCAGAAACTCTTTTTTAAAATCAGGCGTGACCAAGACTGGACCCCTGCACAATGCCTCCTTAAGACCTTGAAAGGCTTCTTCAGCCTCCTGTCCCCGTGGACCCATGGAGGAACTTTTCCCTTTTGTGAGGTTTGTAATGGGAGTGGCCAAAGTGGCAAAATTTGAAATGAACCTCCTATAATAGCCCACCAAACCTAAGAAGGTCCTGACCTGCTTTTTCGTGGTAGGCCTAGGCCAGCCCCTTATGGCCTCCACTTTCTGCACTTGGGGCTTAATCAGACCCCTCCCAATTGTGTACCCCAGGTAACGAGCCTCCTCCAACCCTACTGCACACTTCTTGGGGTTCGCTGTCAGCCCCGCCTTTCTAATGGCATCCAGGACCGCCTGGACTTTCGGAAGGTGGCTTTCCCAATCTGTACTGAAGACGACCACGTCGTCCAAATAAGCCGCAGCATACCGCTGATGCGGCCTGAGGATCTTGTCCATCATCCTTTGAAAGGTGGCTGGGGCCCCTTGCAACCCAAACGGCATCCTGACATACTGAAACAGCCCTTGGGGAGTCGAGAAGGCTGTCTTCTCCTTGGCTGATTCAGTTAAGGGCACCTGCCAATATCCCCGGGTCAGATCTAAGGTGGTGACATATCTTGCGGGGCCCAGCCTTTCGACTAACTCATCTACCCTTGGCATAGGGTAGGCATCAAATTTTGACACCTCATTCAATTTTCTGAAGTCATTACAGAAACGAATGGATCCGTCAGGCTTCGGAACTAGCACTATGGGGCTATTCCATTCGCTGTTGGACTCCTCAATAACCCCCAGTTCCAGCATTCTTTCTACTTCCCCTGCTATGGCCTGTCTGCGAGCTTCAGGTATTCTATAAGGTTTAAGGCGGACCTGTACATGGGGCTCAGTCACAACATCATGCCTGATGACTTGTGTACAACCTGGAAGTTCCGAGAACACCTCTCGATTCCGTAAGAGGAACTCTCGGACCTCCCGTTTCTGTGAAACAGACAGCGTCTCAGCCACCTGTACCAGCTCTATTCCACCCTTGGTGGATTCTTGAGTAACCTGGGAAGCTGCAAGGGCCACCCTCTCTTTCCAGGGTTTCAGTAAATTCACATGGTATATCTGTTCTGGCTTCCTTCGGCCAGGCTGGTAAACCCGGTAATTCACCTCCCCGACCTTTTCAATAATCTCATATGGTCCTTGCCACTTAGCCAAAAACTTGCTTTCAACCGTGGGAACCAACACCAGGACCCGGTCCCCAGGACTGAAAGCTCGCACCTTTGCTGACTTATTATAAACACGAGACTGCGCCTCCTGGGCATGTTGCAAATGCTCTCTGACTAAAGGCATCACTGCTGCAATCCTATCTTGCATACCAGATACATGTTCAACAATACTTCTGTAGGGGGTGGCCTCTTGCTCCCAGGTTTCTTTGGCTATATCCAGGATTCCCCGTGGGCATCGCCCATACAACAACTCAAACGGCGAAAAACCTGTGGAAGACTGAGGGACCTCCCGAATTGCAAACATTAAGTAGGGCAAAAGGCAATCCCAATCTTTGCCGTCCTTGTCCACTACTTTCTTTAACATATTTTTTAAGGTTTTGTTGAATCTTTCCACAAGCCCGTCCGTTTGAGGGTGGTACACTGAAGTACGAATCTGATCGATCTTCATCAGTTTACACACTTCTTTCATCAATTTAGACATAAATGGGGTACCCTGGTCTGTCAAAACTTCCTTTGGCAAACCTACTCTGGTGAACATGTGGAACAACTCACGTGCAATCACTTTAGACGACGTATTTCTCAGGGGAACCGCTTCTGGGTAGCGAGTGGCATAGTCCACTACTACCAGAATGTATTGGTGACCGCGCGCTGATCGAACCAATGGCCCCACTAGGTCCATGGCTATCCTTTCGAAGGGCACTTCGATAATGGGCAAGGGGACGAGCGGACTTCGAAAATGGGGAGCCGGAGCACATCTTTGGCATTCGGGACAGGATTCACAGTAAGCTTTTACATCTCCATGTACCCCAGGCCAAAAGAATCGCTGTAGGACTCGGTCCCTAGTCTTTTCGGTACCCAAATGTCCCCCCAGGGCATGTTTGTGCGCTAGGTCTAGGACCATTGTGCGATACGACTTCGGCACTACGAGTTGTTCCACAACCTCACCCTGAATTTTACAAACCTGGTACAGCAAGTCTGATTGTACCGCCAAATGAGGAAATGCTTTTTCAGCCCCGACCACTTGGGGTTCACCGTTCAACACCTTAACATTTTCCCACGCTTTTGCCAGCGTAGGATCCCTTAGCTGGGCCGTCCCAAAGTTATCCCGAGAAACCTCCAGCTCTGGTAGGACCGAGCCCTCAGAGGTCTCCGGGGATAACTCAGAGTCCCCAGCAAACACCTCCAAGGGAGAAAACATTTCATTACCATCAATGTCTGTATTATTTTTAGATTCCAGCTCTCTTGAGCCTCCACAGTTATCCCCTTCCCACAAGTTCCAGAACAGTGGAAAGTCCCTCCCCAGAATGACACTATGTGCCAAGTTCGGGCTCACCACTATTTCCTGAGTGGCAGGTCCACAGTTTGTTTCAATGGTGAGAAGGGCGGTGGGGTATTGTTTAGAATCCCCATGAACACATTGTACTGTGACCCGACGATTCCCCAGCCAGGCCGGGTCCACTAAACTGGAATGCACCAGGGTCACCAAGCTACCAGAGTCTAAGAGAGCCTGGACAGTTTTTCCAGCAATTTTTACCACCGCCAAATGAGAGTCACAGCTTGCGATATACACAGGTCGCGCAAACAAGGACCTGCGCCGAGTGTAACCGCACTCCATGGGTTCAACTGCCTGAGGACAGTTAGCAGCAATATGTCCCCACTCTTTACATTGCCAACATTGTACCGGGGATCGACTTCTTACCATTGTGCCTGGTCGACCTCGGCCTGCAGAGCTTGGCTCACTGACCACACCCCCCACAAAGTCAGCTTTTGTCTTACCAGTTCCCTGGGGTGCTGCCAGTCTCCGGGTAGCTGAGCGCTGTCCTGTGGCCCAAGCCAAAGAGTCCTCTGCAGCCAGATAACGTTCCAGCAGCGCAATGAGTTCATCAGCTGACTGTGGATCTGCATGACTCACCCACCTTCGCAAAGCCGGCGGTAGGGAGCGCAAGAAACGGTCAATGGTAACTCTTTCGACGACCTCCGGAGCTGTTAACTTCTCAGGTTCCAACCACTTCTTTACCAAGTGGATTAGATCGTGCATCTGGGACCTTGGAGAGCATCCGGCTGAATAGGACCACTGGTGAACTCGCTGGGCTCGCACAGCCGGGGTGACACCAAGTCTACGCAGGATCTCCTCCTTCAGCTTGTCGTAGTCTTTAGCATCCTCTAGGGCAAGGTCGAAGTAGGCCTTTTGAGCATCCCCAGTCAGGAATGGCGCTACCAATCCTGCCCATTGCGTTTTAGGCCAGGCTTCCCTCTCCGCTGT
Organism: Hyperolius riggenbachi; assembly: GCF_040937935.1. Classification (NCBI taxonomy): domain Eukaryota; kingdom Metazoa; phylum Chordata; class Amphibia; order Anura; family Hyperoliidae; genus Hyperolius; species Hyperolius riggenbachi. Next base: position 313,311,013 of record NC_090648.1, read on the forward strand.
CCTCTCAAAGGTATGGAGGAACGCCTCAACGTCATCATGAGGAGTCAGCTTCTGCAAGAAGTGGCTTGCGCGGATGGTGCCTCCACTGCCAGGTACCAGCAGCTGTCCCTCTTGGTTCCGAGCCACAAGTTGTTGCACCAACTCACTCACTGCTTTCCTGTCAGCCTCAGCAGTCTGACGATCGGCCTCCGCAGCTGCAGCCAGACTCTCACACAGGGCAACCGCTTGCTGCTGTACTGCCTCTGTATGTTGTTGTAGGGCTGTGTTCGTTTTCCGCTGCTCAGCATTAGCCTGTTGCAAGGCCGCATTCGCCAACACCAGCTGCTTCACCATTTCATCCATGCTGCTGTTCAAAATTTTAAATCTTGCGCCAAACACACTGTCGCTGTAGGCATGCTAAGTTGCCCGCATCCGAGCACCAATTGTGAGGGATCAGCTGCAAATGGTGAGTACTCAGCGGGAGATAGCAGCACAGACAGGTGTATTTTCCAAAACAAACAATAGTTTATTGGACAGCAGGCTTCTTAGACAGCAGTCTTTTGGCAGTTTGTAAAGCACAGTTCAAATGAAAACAAAATGCCAGTCCAGGCCAGCAGCTTACATTCAGCTTTCCATATCAGGAACAAACCAAACTCCATGTGCAGTCTGCACTTTCTCTCCAGAGCAAAACCAGCTTCCTGGAATCAAACGGGAAGTCTTTCTCAGCAGACTGTCAGAGCTTGCTGGTCACACCCTCTCTCTCTCCTCCTACTCCAGCCTTTCAAAGCTGCTCTGTTAACCCTGTGTGACCTGACTCCAGCAGAAGCCCACATACACAGAGCAAACGATCCACCCAGGATCTGGCGACCAGATGCGCCCGCCCACTCTGCATCTGGTCAGCTCCGGACCCAAGTAAGGTTTTTAACCTCTGTCCATGTGACAGACAGCCAAAACCTTTTTATTCCGGAGCTGCTACTGGATGTAGCGTCTGATCCCAGGTGGAATGTACCTCCCATCCAACACAACCTGGGACAAATCGATTACCTCCTGGGTATCGACTTTGTCACAATATATATATATATATATATATATATATATATATATATACACACACAAACATCACATACGGGTTAGCGGACGTGTTTTTTGTTTGTAAACACTGCCTAAGACTGTCGATTAAAAGCTAGGATTGCAGCGAGGAACTGCGGAAACAGCAAAGAGGGATCCAGGAGATCACAGTGACTCGATTGGTATGTTTTTTTATTGTACAAATTGGACAGTACAGATTCTCTTTGAGAAGCATCCTGCAAAGACTACAACAGTTAAAAAGCTCTTCAAGCCAAGCCCTTTCATGGCAGTTATCTGACTTATGACCCAAAACTGGTAAATCTTATCATATTTTATCAAAGTCTGGAGTTGCCTTTTGGGTGAGACACACCTACTAGTCGTTCCTGGAGATGAAACTACATGAATGTGCAAATCTTGTCACCCAAGAAAATAATTTGAAATCATCTCAGGTAAAAATTGAGTGCGAGTACATTTATCCTGACGTCAAAGGATGGCTCCTCCCTCCTCTGTCCGTGCAACAGAAGAGGCTATATGACAGATCGGCAAGCAGTGTGTCTATATAGCCATTTATATGAATTGGATGAAATTGTAGCCATGGAACATGCCTGTATGCACTTGTTCCACCGCAGTGTCACCTACAGGATCAAGCTTGATGCTTGCGAGCAGGACATATTACCTGTGTATGCACCTTTATACTAAAAAGCTTAGATTACTACGAATACCAGGGATTTTATGCATAAAAGAACAGGGTGCTTTCTCCTGGTGTCTCCAGTATTGTTGTGTAATGAGTGAACCCTTAATTGTCCATGCAAGTCTAAAGTGACTAATGTCTATGTACAGTGCCATGGAACTTGTTGGTACTATATAAATCAATAATAATTATAAAAGCTAAATGGTCACAGCTGCTGGTTGCAGATCTCAGAGGAGCTACTTTTGGTAAAAGGTGTACAAAAACTATTACCTTAAACCCTGAGACCGAGGAACTAAATGTACTTCTCAATAGGAATCAGAACAATGCTAAGATTGCCGTGAGGCAACAAAAAATCTTGCTTATTTACTTTAGTTACAGTAGCCTTAGTTGGAGGAGCCGGTTATGCCGCATTATTAGGTAGAAAGTTGTATGACACAAATTACTCAAGGAACAATGCAAAATCATCAGTAAATAAAGTCATATGTTAGGAATCAAACAATATCTACGGTACATTCTATTTTATATATAAGATAAATAGAAGGGCATAATTACAGAGTGCTGTAATGCGCAGGCTCAGAACGCTCCCGGCTATGGCCGGACAGCGCATGCGCAGTACGCGATTGCGTTTACGAGTGTGAATGGGGCCTAAATCTAGGTTTTGTTGGTTAGCCTCTCACCCTTTCTGAAAAATTGCCATGGTGTTTCCTGCCTGTGTCATTCTGGCTCTTTTTCACAATGTATTTTAAGTTTGTGTGTCAGAAAGCTGGCAATTACGTCCTGACGACAGTCACAACATGCCTGCAACATCAATCATATCTATGGCAGGCAGGGACGCAACTACAGGGGAGCAGCAGCTGCAACTAAAGGGGCCACAACTACTACCTCAACCACTCTGATAAAGGCCAAAAAAAAAGATAAAAATCAAGAGCCCAATATAGTGTAGTACTTAACGACAATTGGATTTAAATAGTAATAGGTAAGGCCTCATTCACACTTTGTGCGCTTCTGTCTTCTTTTTTTCAGCACATAATTTTAAGGCCTCGTTCACATCAAGGCCGTTTCTGTGCGCTTTTCACAGCGCATTGCCCTGTGCGTTCAGCAAGGTATTCATTTTCCCATGTAATTAAATGTAGCTGGTTAACATCTATGTGCTGCGCTGAGCAGCGTTACAAAAACGTAGGGTTGCATGCATTTCTGTGCGTTGAGCTGTAAAGCGCACAGCAATGCAAGTGAATGGGTGCGCTTTTTAAGCGCATAGAATCGCATAGAAGAGCATGCGTTTTTTACCCCTATTTGGGAAAAAAAATACATTTACATAGAAAAACAAAGCTTTATTGACAACTGATACTGCTACATTAAGCAAAACATGCCTTAAAGAAGCGCAGCGCAATGCACAGAAACGTGCACAAGCGCATGCGTTTTTTGCCACGCGCTTTCACAGCGCAGCAGATGTGAACGAGGCCTAACAGATACATGTTGCTGAAAAAAAGCGCACAGAAGCGGACAGAAGCGCATTGGTGTGAATAAGCCCTTAGTATAATACAAGTGTGGGTTGCTCTTCAAGCAACCACTGCATGTGCAGATGGGGAGAATAAATCTGTCCCCACTCAGGCTCTCCGTAGATACCGGGAAAAAGGGCAAGAGCACCGTCCACCGGGCTGGATAATAACTTATGGAAAACAGAGGTACCAAAACTGTATAAAACGATTAAAAAGTGCATAAAAATGGGGGGTGTAGGTGGATTTACCGTCCCACAGACAACATAGACTGATTTGTTCAGTAAAAGTTCAACTGCTTGTGATAAAGGCGTCATCCCTCAGATCGGGAGTTGTTGGGGCTACAATTGTTAGGGGTGTGAAGATCATGCTGGCCCCACTTGTCATTAGACCCTTGCCAGATTGGCTCCCAGGGTGTCAGGGTCTCCAGGGGTAGACAAATAAAAGGCTCTGAAAATTGGGGTCCCCATCAAAGATTTGCTGGAGGGCCCCGTGATTTGTAGTTACGCCGCTGATGGCAGACTTCATAAATGCAACAGACAAAGCCACTGTAAAAACGTGACGCTCATGGGAATCAAACTGTAAATATTTCCAAGTGAAATACAAAGCTACAGAAGAAACTTTAGCTGGAAACAATAACCCCACCTAGAACATCAGGTACATTTCTCCAACCTTTATAACTTAATACATAAATTAGTACACAGAACAATAAGATGTGGAAATATGAGAACTGTAAACAGTTTTACAACATACAGAAGAAGGAATGGATACAATTACTAGTGTAGGGGTCTTGTCACAATGTGAAAGCAGAGTTTCATTTTAACACAACAAACCTTTGTTTCTGACAAGCACTGCATACACTTGTCATACTTTGCAATGCATCTGCTGTCCACAATAGTGTATGCAGCGGGACACTGTAGCAGCAGTGGATATGGTGAGACTAGATCTATTTAACATAGGGGCCTATATGCAATTCACTTTTTCTCCTGGCTTTTCACCTAGGTGATATTTTCACACCTTGACCCATATGCAATTAACTTTTCTCATAGGTGATATTCTCCTAGGTGATATTGTCAAACTTGTCAATAAAATTACTTTAAAAGAAATGCTTAAAATAATTTTGATAGTACTTTTTCAACTACTTTTTGGTACTTTTTCAATTGTAAAATGATGAAAAATGAATTAAATAGAAGATGAAAAATGAGAAAACTCAGAAGAAAAAGTTAATTGCATACAGGACCTTGTCATAACATGCATTTTAAACCACCAGCACGCAAGAAAATATTCCAAACAATCTAGATTCAATCTTTTTCACCAACATTTGAGAACCTTTTCAACTGTTAAATGCTGAAAAGTTATTTTAAAAAGAAGAGGAAAATTATCTCCTAGTGAGATAACACAGGTGAAAATATGCATATGGGCCTAGGAGTCCATTCTGCTCCACCTGCTGTTTCCTGTGCACTATGAACTGTGTAATGTTGGGAAAACACCATGAGTTTTTTTTTGGCAGATAGATGCTCGATAGATTATTTCCGGCAGGTCCAATCTGATTTTGATCGTATTTATGATTGATTTTCTCATAGAAGTGAATGGAAATCGATCGGAAAAATAACTGGAAAATCGATCGGCCGGTAAATCTGCTGAAAAAACTCATTGTGTATTCCCAGCATTATACTGGGTGGCAATCTATGGGCCTGATTCACAAAGCGGTGCAAAGTGTTTGCACGCCTGTGAAAAGCCCTTTATCACGCCTAAACTCAGTTTAGGCGTGATAAAATGAAACTCGCGTGAAATTCCGCGCGCAAAGTTTTGCGCGCGCAATCGCCTGGCGCACGGTGCAGTTCGCGCGATGTGCCCATTAAACCCTATGGGCGCTGCGCGCGGAATTGCACGATTGCGCGCGCAAAACTTTGCGCGCGGGACTTTGCGCGCGATAAAGAGCAAAAGCGGTGCTAACTCAGCAGTGCACGGCTTATCACGCCTTAAGTCTTTTAGGCGTCATAACTGAGTTATCACCGCTTTGTGAATCAGGCCCTATAAGTGTATGGACACCTTAACAAACAATCCTAGAAGATAGGTGTTGTAACCTCTTTCACGGGACCTCTGTGACCTCCTGAGTCAGTGTTTGCTGCAACTTCCCGCCTTGCTGTCCTATCTACCGCTAACAATTTGTCTGGGATTTGTTTTTGCACTTTGTCCTGGTGTTCTACTTTCATTTACAACCAGCAATCATCTGTTGGAGGGACTTCTTGCACTGGAAAACCTGACCACATACTGCAGGATAAAAGTAAACAAAATTAAAAGTGTTTTAATTTTTTTTAATGAAAATGTAATAGGGTATGATAGGTTTATATTATCTATGCATTAATTTTCAGATCAGATTTCTCCATAATTTGTGCATAATTGAGGAAAAAATAAAATGTGTGATACTCTGATCTTTCAAAAGTTTCAGTCAACTGGAAATATTGAAGGGAAGGTTTGACTAAACAAAAATTGTGCCTACAATTTTTGTCGGCTGGCAGGATACACGCTTGTCGCTAGGTAAAAGGGGACACACACACTCTGTGTCTAAGAAGCAAAGAGGAAGGAAAACGGTGCAGGGAATGATGAAGCAGCTTCCATGGGCGGGGTAGCGATGGAAAAAATTGACTTAACCACTGATTGTTGCCTTAAGATCTAAAATACCTCCATTTTCCTCCCTCTTATAACAAATGTGGCAAATTAACTCTCCATCAAATAGTAAGAGTGTTGGCATTGCTCATATCCCTCCACCATAGCAAGTGTGGGCTGTATTTGTATTTGCCCCCACATACCCCAACAACAAGTGTGACCACTGTAACTTTACCCTAGTTCTGTGATACAATCTTTTCAGCGTTACATTATTCCCACTTTACAGATTTTAGGTTCATGTATATCTTAGAGAACAGACCACACCAAACAGGTTTGTGGGTGACATCAAACGGAAGAGCAAAGAATATTGGATTACAATAAGCTTTGGAATATGAAAAAGAAAGGACTTCTAATACCAAATGTCACTGCAGCCTCCAGGGCAAATGTGACAGTTATCCCTCTAAAGGTAGACAAAGTAGGTTTATGATTATTTGAAAAAAATAATGCTGTTCCCTCCAGCTAACATTACAAAAGCTGCTTCTCCAAGCAGAACTGAACTGTCACCTTTTTTTTTTTTTGCACAATTTAAGGTGTAACTTCAGTTTTAGAAATGGAACAGTATTGCTTTCAGTGTGGCCCGGATGAATACAAATACCCTAGTATTGTTAGCATTTTCCTCCTCTTATAAAAATACCAAGTGACCATAGCGATTTGATCTGGCAAGTGGGCTCTTGGAGACACGGGGGTTGTAAATATTGTACATACAGTATATAGTCTTTAGAGAGTGAGTGGGTTTTTTTGTTCTTATTAGTGTCCCTATAAATAATAACTAGAAAGGACAAGGACAAATACAAAGTCATAACATATTTAGAACAATTATTCTAACGCTATAGTACAGACGTTCTGACTGAGTTCTGAGTATACATTCACTACTGCATTTACTAAGAAACTATGGGAAGCAGAAATTGTGCAAATAAAACAATGGAATGATATATAACTACTACTAATAATAATGCTTACTGGAATTACACCTTAGAGAGTATAGCATTTCAGTGCTAACGAAGAGTACAAGAAAAAACGCAAACTATCACCTTACTAACTTCCTCTAACGTTGTAACACCTGAATAATTAACTTTGCAGACAGCTAGAATTACCAGAAGCCTCATTCTGTGGTGTTGGTCATTTTAATCAAGACATCTTTTGACACTGAAAGTCTGTAAGGCACATTTATTTCATGGAAAGCGCAGGAATCCTGACTAGCTTATCAGCACCAAACCAACACATAATACATCAGTCACAGTCTCACTTTGGAGCGCTGGTTTGAATCCCAACCAAGACAATGCCATGGTGATTTATTAAGATGAAGGTTTGCACATCACAAACCTTGCCTTAGTGCTGCCACAACTGCCAAAGCACTAGGTGAGTGACAACATACAGACAGCTATCGCACTTTTGGGGTCATGGCTATCTGCTATTGCTACCGCAGCCATGCACAGTTCTGTTGAGCTGAATTGGGACATAGGACATAGCAAGTGCTTGTTATTCCTATGCCTCATTGGCCATCACAGTCACCAGCCACTCACTCATTCGTCAAATATACAAGTTACTTTTGACAGCACTCTTCATGTGCATGCCTAAAACCTTGCACAGTATTCTGTGCTGCTGTACAAAGTAAGAAACAAACATGAGGTACAAAATAATACACATAATGTTATACACCAATATACAAAATACAGAGTTGGTACAAAATACAGAATTGGTAATTACAGTGACAAAAGTAACAAGAATAAAATGTGTAACAAATTCCAAGACACAAAATGGTAAGGGAGCCCCGCCCTTGTGAGCACACAATCTAAAGCATACAGGTCAAACTCCGGCCCGTGGGCCAAATCTGGCCCTCAGAGCCATTAAATTTGGCCATCAAGTGGTTCCTCCACTTTGTATTATGTTTGGCCCACTCTAGACCATTAGGGAAGCTATATTGGAGGTGAAGCCCTAGAACACCAGAAAAGCCATATGGGGAGGTAAGGGGAAAGCACTAAACACAAGGAAACTGAATCAGGGAGGGTGGGGGCCTTTAGACGTCAGAGAACTGTACCAGTAAGGAAAGACCACTAGACACCAGGGAACTGTATAGGGGTTGGGGGGGGCATTAGACACCTGAGAATTTTACAAGGGAGGAAGGTAGCCAGTAGACATTAACTACTTCAAGACCGCCCCACTCCAATGGGCGTGGCCGCGGAGGGAGCCCCAGGACCGCCTAACGCCAATTGGCATCAAGTCCTGGGGCCGGCTACTGCAGGAGATTGCCGCTCGGGAGACTGTTAGATGATCTGCAGCAGCGCTGTACTGGGGACAGCCGTGTGACACAGCTGTCCCCTCTGTTGCTATGGAGGTGATCGGTTGTCATAGGCTGAAGCCTATGACAGCCGATCATGCTGATTGGCTGGCGGGGAGGGGGGATGATCAAATTAAAAAAATATATATATATATTGTTAAAATAAAGAAATAAATATTTATTAAAAAAAAAACACCTGGGAGGAAGGGGGCAATCAGACCCCACCAACAGAGAGCTCTGTTGGTGGGGAGAAAAATGGGGGGGGGGGATCACTTGGTTGGCCTTAAAGCTGCAGTGGCCAATTTATCAAAACATGGCCTGGTCTTTAGGGGGTTTAACACTGTGGTCCTCAAGTGGTTAAGGTTGGCCCGCGACTAGGTCCTAGTGTACAACTTCAAGGGCCCGTTAAAACATATCAGAGGTTAAAGAGTGACGGATGTGTTGTGGCAGGTGATTCCAGAGGAGGGGTAACGCACGTGTAAAATCTTGTATACGTGAATGTGAGGAGGTGATTCTAGAGGAGGACAAAAGAAGGTCGTGCAGATCTGAGATTGTGGTTCAGTTGGTATCTGGACACTAGTGAGGAGATGTACAAGGGAGAAAGATTGTAGAGAGCTTTGTAGGTTAGAGTTTGAACTGGATCCTCTTGTTAATTGGTAGCCAATGGAAAGCTTGTCAGAGAAAAGCAGCAGAGGAACAGCAGCAAGAAGAAAGATAAATGAGACCAGCAGCCGAGTTCAGTACAAATTGGAGTGGTGCCAGTCGGTAAAGTAGTATGTTACAATAGTTCAGATGTGATATTATAAGAGTACGTATTAACATTTTAGTTGTGTCCTGAGTAAGAAAAGTTAGTTAGAGGTGGTAATTTTTTTTTACACTCTACCTACTGTATTTATAACAAAAAGTTAAACTAACATTTTATTTAAATTAATAACTGACAACTACATATATTAGTAAAAATATTCAGTACAAATATTTTCTTCATCTGTCACTTTTGTTTTTCATCTGTACAGGTGGTTACGATCACCTGTGGATACGAACCTGGTGCTGCCCTGGCGATTACATCATTTTCATGAGCCGGCATGGGGGAGGATGCTGAGGCTCACTACGCTGCTGAGGGGGTAAGTTGCCTGAATATTGGGGGTACATGTCCACTGCTGCCTGCTGTTGATTGCTGCTATTGTGCTACCAACCCTGGTGCTGCGACAAGGAGGAATTTCACATGCAACATTCAGGGGACAAAGTGGGGCAGGGGACCACACATGGCACAAAAGGGGTCTAGGAGACCAAAGCTGCAGCTACTGATGCCTCTATAAAGCCTTAGGGGGTCTTGCCCAAGGACCAAAGCCCTGGTCTCCTAAGTAAAAGGTAGTGCCCTTAACCAGTGCACTTTCCAGTTGCTATCCAGCTCTGAACATCCTAGGTAGGTGGTGTTTTTATAAAAGTTCACAGAGAGGTTGCGCTCCACCCACTACTAATACTCTTCCACCTCTAATTACTGCTGGTTCGCCACGCCATAAAAGTCACAAATATATAAGTACAAAGGTGCAAGCGCTTCTACGGTGTCCCGGGGTGATGTTTCACACAACTCTCTATCCTCAGTTATAATCCACAGGGTTCCGGAGTGTGCGAGCAGCCCTCAGGTTAAGTTGCATCCACAAGGAACATAAACAGAGGGGAAAAAAACACACTATATAGGATAATAACGTCAGGTAGATATTGTAACCTTTACCAGCCCCACATCACACTGGTGCAGCACACTAAAAATTGATTTCAAATTGCGCTCACCAGATAGTGTGGCTGTTCAGTCACAAACAGCAATAAGAGCCTGGTTTTTTTTGGATGCAACTTAACCTGAGGGCTGCTCGCACACTCCAGAACCCTGAGGTGGGGTTTTTATGTACTCTTGGGATAAACAGGTTTCTAAAGTCTCCTTTAGTACTGAGATACTCAGACAATTAACAGAGTTATAAAACGTCAAGGGGAAACTTAGATATAATCTGTATCATAAAACAAATGGGACACTGATTTCTATTCATTCAAAGCATTTTATCACTAATCGTATACATATTCAGATGGTGTAACATCCGGCCAGTTAGAGTGAGTTTAGGCTTCTTCTGCATAATCCGGAAGGGAAAAAAAGATGTGCTTTCACCACTTATAATACATTATTCATAAGAAACCAGCTTTTGCATAACATCTTGGCAGTGTATTTTTATAGGAAATAAAAAGAAGAAGTGAAATTATGGGTCTGAAGAGCTGCTGACAACAAAGCTCACTTGTAGTAAATGACAGTAATGGTTTTGTTAACAATAAAGTTGGCACATATGGATGTCACCTGGCATAGAACTGTCCGTTAAGCCTTGATAGCTGGAGCGGAGCATCCAGACCCACCATAATCCCCAACGCGACAGTGGAACACCTGTGGTGACACAGCCTTTTCTGTTACCGCGAAATGCAAGGAACAAAGTAAGAGTCAATGTGTTAGAAAATTTCCATGGAGTATATAACAAAGTGTCTTTTCATGGTTAGAGCCTTTTTGTACCGTCCCCTAGGACAGTTAAAGAAAAAAGTGCAAAAGCTAGCTTGTTGCTCAACATCAAGATCATGTCAACTACCCACATTAACCCTTAAACTGTGACAGACATCTATAGGTGTTCTGTGTTTTGTATCCATATGCCACGGATGCCTAAAGGCATTTTAGTATAAAACTGCTTTTACCTGCAGTGGACCTCTATAGGTGTTTTTTTGTTCCCCATATTCCTTTGTCGAGGATTTCTAAAAGGCATTTTAGTACAAAGTTTTGTCTCAGAGCCAACTTTGTACTTTACTTGAAATACGCAAATAATTGTAAGTTGATGCAGAATTAGGCAAATGTCAATGCAAATCTATGCAGCTTGAAAATGGATTAGTCCATTTTACAATAGATTTTCCTAATAATTTTTGTTGTTGTGTACTGCAAACTCAGGAAGCATGTGAAGAACAAGGACTCATTCAGATAATGGTGATATGAAGGGCGTAGATATTTGCCTATGCAAGTTAATGAGAAGCAAATGAGCGGTGAAAATTGCTCTGGTCCTGAAGTGGTGAATGAGGTGAAAAAATATGTGCGTGTTTTATTAGCTCGAGCCAGCTAATGCAGGTAGCACATGAGTAATAAAATGTGCTGCTAAAAGAAGTACTGGTAAAACAAGATAAAAGTACCAAAATGTGGAAGTAGAAAATATAATGCTAGTACCATGCATAAATATTTAAAGCCCCCAAATTAATTACACAGCCTAATAATGTGATATACATAAATCTGATATGCAGCTACCACACCTAGGTTAATGGCTTGCAGACCATGTTGGTTGAAATCTACGTCCTGCAGGTGGCTGCGCGGCACTGACAGGACATAGACTTCAACTTGTTCGCCGCGTATTGAAAGATCCATATCCAGGTAGTTACCATATGTCTGTGCTACCATTTTGCACCACCTTCCACATTACAAATCATATTTTATATGGATCTGACTGCTCCAGGCACTAGCTTCATGCAGTACAAAGGTATGGGAAGCATCAATACAGCCGAATTACTGGTCTGTCACTGTGTTATGCCAGATCCTTTCACACAAATGCATGTATTTCAACTTTATGTGTGATTTGCTTTCAACCATTTACCGTAATCACAGTAGATAGGCTGACCTTTTGACACCCTCATTTTGGGTGTGAAGTGGGGGGGACCATTTCCTGCACTTAATGTTTCCGCCACACACTCCTGCATATGCATGTGTGTGCCCCCCAGTGTGCTGCTGTTTTTACTGCTTACAATGATGCACATTTGAAACTCTGGAGGGCCACAATAAAATGGCAAGGAGGGCCGCTTTCGGCCCGCGGGCCTTGTGTTTGACACCTGTGCTTTAGACTATAGATAACATTTTATTACAAAACCACTTTAATCTGATTTTGATAACAGTATATGTCTGTGTGGATGTGTGTTTGTGGAATTGTGGGGGACAGGGGGTGTCCTACAATATTAGCATGTAGGAGTCTCCTACAATATTAGCATGTAGGAGTCTCTGCTGCATTTTATACAATAGATGAATTACACTAAGCTTGTTCAACAGAAAGTGCAAGTAGACAAAGCAGAAACACAGGACTGATGTGATTTACTGACTATCTGCATACACATCAAGTTGCCGCTACAACAGCGTGACCTTTCACCTCTTACCAGCTTCCTCTTTCACATTGTGCAATATACACATATTGAGTTAAACAGAAGGATTTAGTTTAGAAAATCATGATGTGATGTAGTAGATCATGGCACAAAAAGTCCCAATATTTCTGCTATTGATAAAAAACCCACTAGTTTTGGGATCTACAGCCAAATTCTAGGATTCCTAAAGTTTCAGCTTATAGTTAGACCATGCGTGGAAAGCTTGCATTACAAGTCCAGGTAGTTTTCAAAATACATTAAACTGGAACTACAGTCAAAACTTCCCCAGCAGTCCAACACATTAGCCAAGCTATTACAATTTCTAACAATAAATGTGTTTTTTTATTTTATAGAAAGGTTAATAGGTTTAGTTTCAAGTTTTCCAGGAAGCCTTATAAGTGTGCCTACTAAAGCCCTATACACGTGCCAAAAATAACTCTTGGCTTGTGTATGGTGCCCCCCCCCCCCCCCAATTCCCCTTGATGTGACAGCAAGAGATCTAGACTGGCAGATTGTCTTGGTCAAGCCCATTGTTCTCCTACTTACCCCACCTGCAGTTCTCCCCACCCAACCACCATAGCAAAATAATGCACCTCTAGCCTGAAGGCTAGTGATATGTCTGTACAAAACTCGCCCCCAACAAAGCATGTGTATGCAAATTAAGAGCAGGTTGCAAGACTAATGCTAGGTACACATGATACAATTTTCTGGCAGATTTACCTGCCAGATCAATTTTCTCCAACATGTCCGTTCTTAATTTCGATCGATTTTCTAAAAGATTTTCTAATCGATTTCCGTTCACTTTTATGGAAATCTATTGGAAAATCGAGCGAAATTCAGATCGGGCATGTTGGAAAAAATCGATCTGGTCAGTAAATCTGCCAGAAAAGTGTATTGTGTGTACCTAGCATAATGTTTTATCTTTGACTGCAGAGAGACATGCTTATTTATAGCAGGGAGCTTTTGTGTGTAAAGTAACCTTATAGAAAGCTGTACATTAAGGACAAATAGCAGTGTGGCACTTACCGTCTGAACTGGATATTGCATTATTATGCAAGATGGAAACTTCTATGTCACCAGTGGGAATGTAGTTATGCTTTTAGCTATGAATAGTAGGAGATATATGGCTGCTGATCTCATCCTGTTGCTAAATCAGACCTTATGTGTACCTATTACCCAGTTTCTACACCAATCGGTCACATAGAGAGGGAACTGCTGAGTTTGCATTCACATAAGCAGGACTGGATTTATACTTGTCACCCCCTTGGGCCAGCTTTCACCAAATATGCCCCCCCCCCCCCCCCAACACACATAAGTTTCTCCCGAAAAGGTAACAAAGACTGTAACTGCTGCAGCCACAAAGAGAAAGGAGGGACTATGTGACGGTACTATGCGACAATGCATGCAGTCAACATATTGTGCCAGTGAACTGCCCCTGGCCATCTATTCATCCTAGGAAGAAGCCCAGCCCTGTATGTGGGGTAGGTGAAAGAGCCAAATCCAGCTCAGCAGATGCAGCTGCTTACAAAGCATGAGCACATTGAAACCAAACCATAAAAAACTTTTTATTTCAGGTAATAAAATCTTAAGTCTCACACAATAAATCCCATGGCCCAAATAGCATAGTGCACTGTAAACAATACATGTACAAACGCTCTTTTAATATGCTTATCTCAAAGACTAGAAGATACAAAATAAGTATTTGACACCTCCAGGCATTTTACCACACAGAAACACTGGTCCGCACGACAGCCGGGGGCCCCAGCCAGTGAGAGAGACTGGGGGTCCCGGCTGTCGTGCGAACCAGTGTTTGTGATTTTAAATTTCTTTTTTGCAGCTTCCAGGATGTGGTGGACAGGTGAGTGGTTAGGGAGGGGACCGTGTGGGAGATGTGCCTACATGGGGCGTCCCTGTAACCGATGCAATCTACGATTGCGTCCAACCGAAGCCTCCCACCTGAATGCTAATTTATGCAATCCCTGATTTGGTACAGCAGGCAAAGGTTGTATAAAAGTACACCTGATTGGCTGACTGGTGTCTGCTGACCAGATAAAGGCAGAAAATTGCTCTAGCTGGGAGTTAGCAATTGTGTTTGTTGATTTTACCACACACACAGCAAAAGCTACAGTGAAAAGCCTTTGTAATCACAATGATGTCCCTACACACAGCTCAATGATGTCACCACATGTGAAGCCCTCTGGATGCACACAGTCTGTTTGACAAAGAATTGCCAAAATAAGCATGGACTCTGCAATGAAATCATTCACAGGACATTTCCGCCAGGGGAATCTGAGGCAACAGACGGTGAAATTTAAACAATTCTATTAAAGTACATATTCCAGTAAAGCTACAACTGTTACGTCATTACTTTGAAACGTAAAAACAATTTAACACAGGGTGGCAGGCACTATCGACCCATGAGTTATTACATAATAGTGCACAACTTACCGGTATATTGTATTGTAGTATTTTTGTGCAACACAGCACAGATCCAATCACATAACCCCTGTCCCTAGTCAAGATTGCAGTCTAATCTTAACCAATTTCGGACCGACGCACTACAAATCTACGTCGGGCGGGTGGCGCTGTGGTTCTGACCAGACGTAAGCTCTATGTCCCATTCACCGCGCGTCCCCGCCCGTTCCCGCCGCAATGTGCTGCCCTGCCCCCTCTATGACGGCAGAGCGCTGTGAGCCGGGCAGGAGCCGCTTTCATTGGCTCCTGGCCCTGTCATTCATGTAAGCCGTTCCCATTGGCTTACGTTGAGTGACAGGGTCAAGAGCCAATGAAAGCGGCTCCTGACCGGCACACAGCGCTCTGCCGTCATAGAGACGGCAGAGAGAGCAGCTTGCGGTGGGGACAGAGCGGCGTGACCGGCGGGAGCGACGGATTATTGCAGCGATTCATCGGTATGCGCCGTTTTAGTGTACCAGCAGCCTCTGGTCCTTAAGGGGGCAGAGGCTGCTGGTACCGAAGTGGTTAAAGGACCACTAGCGTGAAAAAAAAATTAAAATTTAAAATGCTTGTAAACAAACACAAATTAGAAGTATTTTTCTTGCAGAGTAAAATGAGCCATAAATTCATATTCTCCTATGTTGCTATCACTTATAGTAGGTAGTAGAAATCTGACAGAACCGACAGGTTTTGGACTAGCCCATCTCTTCATAGGGGATTCTCAGCAAGGCTCTTATTCTTTGTAAAGAAATTCCCTGAAAAGGAATTATACAATGATGCTGGCCAGCTTCCTGCTCCCTGCACACTTTTTTTGGCAGCTGGACAGAGCAACTGCCATTCACTAAGGCCTTGTTCACATTATATCCGTTTTTTTGTAAAATTTTAAGCGAAGGCAATTTTCAAAATCGCCCTGAAAGCGCTTGTGCAAGGATTCTCTATGAGAGAGCTCATATCAGAGCGGTTCGTTTGCGATCCGCTTTGAAAAGCGGTGCTTTAGCCATTTATGAGGCGATTTGCCTCAATGGAAGGTATAGGAAAAACGCAAAATGCTCAGAAAATCGCTTTGGCAAGCAATTGCGTGAGCGTTTTAAAAAAAAAGTGTACAAGATACAGAGGCGCCAAAAGAATAAAAGGTAATTAAATGAACTTAAAAAACCAACTGGTTAAACAGAGGAGGCAGCGGTGGTCTTACCCCCTCCAAACAGACACAGGCAAGGACTGCGATTCAGACAGTCAACAATTTATTCGGAACTCCAAAAAACAATGCAACGCGTTTCACGGGCCATACATCCCGCTTCCTCAGGCAAAATACAGTAGGAGTCACAGCTGCAGAAAATACACAAACAGACAACCAGAGGCATAAAATCGTCAAAGTGCTGATATGAATACGTAAATTTACATTTTGCATTACATTTTAGTGACAAGTTGTGCGCGGGTTATAAATATTAGTTTCAGACTGATAGTAGTCTCATAGGTATGCTTGACAGCTATAGAATGGGTTTACAAAGTTTACACACATGATGGCCCCGCCCCTCTATGACACACTTCCGCCCGGAAGTACTCTCACATTCCTCATACTGATCCATGCTACTTAATGAACTCAGGTGTCCTCTGGCATTACAGAGGCGCCGAGCTCGCTGATATAATACAGATGGTAAGTCTGCCTTCTCCTTATACTCTTGTTTACTTGCTGCCTAAAACACCCCACCTGTTTTTTAGCCATTCCAACACCCTCTGTTCCTCCTCCTCCTCTAGACCATGTCAACCCTTTCTCCCAATTTCACCCACTATTCACTGTTGTTCTGTATGATGTCCACAACAACCGGCAGCAAACCCAGCCAATTTTTTACTTTATGTATTTGCATATTTGTTTGTATTTATCATTGGTCTTACTCTGTTTAGCACAATGCACCTTTAACATTCCCCCCACCCATTCTATAGCTGTCAAGCATACCTATGAGACTACTATCAGTCTGAAACTAATATTTATAACCCGCGCACAACTTGTCACTAAAATGTAATGCAAAATGTAAATTTACGTATTCATATCAGCACTTTGACGATTTTATGCCTCTGGTTGTCTGTTTGTGTATTTTCTGCAGCTGTGACTCCTACTGTATTTTGCCTGAGGAAGCGGGATGTATGGCCCGTGAAACGCGTTGCATTGTTTTTTGGAGTTCCGAATAAATTGTTGACTGTCTGAATCGCAGTCCTTGCCTGTGTCTGTTTGGAGGGGGTAAGACCACCGCTGCCTCCTCTGTTTAACCAGTTGGTTTTTTAAGTTCATTTAATTACCTTTTATTCTTTTGGCGCCTCTGTATCTTGTACACTACATTGAGTCCACCCTGGGTGGAGGGTTGTTACCCTATCTTCCTGTCTACAGAGAGCGACTTTTTATTCCTGAGTGGGGTCAGGATTGTTCTCCCCACCTGCCTATACAGTGGTTGCCTATTGGTAACCCTGGTTTGTGAGTATAATTTTAACTTCTCATTTATTTTGTTGTCCCCAAGACGAATTACACTATTGGGGCTCTTGGTGTCCCTCTGCTTTATTTTCTTTCAAGTTCGCTTGGCCCATCTTCGGAATCGGGCACTGACACCAATTGGAGACCCTGATCATGGATTTCATCACTGACCGTTCAACACACAGAACTGATCTCCTCGCACAGTTTAAACGTAACCCTGATGTCAAGGAGTCCCAGCCCACCAACTCAGATGAGAACAAACCCCCACAAGTAACTGTTGATTTAAAACCATCCTTTGTCCAGCTGGAGAATGCACTGAAAGACGAATTCTTTCACTTAGCTGATATTTCGATGCAGCAAACATACATTATTGAAAAAATCTCACCAGATGGCATCAGGGTGAAAACCCTTTCTGCATTCCCTAATGACCCTATATATTGTACAGAATGGTACGAATATTTAGAGACTTGTGGCGAAGGGATGATGTCAAGGATCATTGCAAAACGTACCTCACTAGTGGAAGACCTTCAGCCCGTTATTAACAATTGTAAAGACTTCTTGGCTCTGCACCATGATAATCCACAATATCTACCATTGATGTCCAACTTAAAATCGAGGGTTATGAAGTTTGAACGCGACACCATTGACAATAAAATAAAAAAATTAAACAGAGACCGCCTGGCCTATGCGGAGCATCGTGAACGTGAACGAAAACCCAGACCACCTCCCAATTTCCCATCACATCCCCCTGGACACCCACCACCCAAACAATTACCTTTACCCACTCCCCGCCCACTCATGAGTCTCTCCATACCCCCACCCCTCACCTTCAAATATCCTCCCTTTCCTCCCCCACCCCTCCCCTTCCCACCTCCCCCCCACCCCTCACACCCCACGGCCAACCTTATTCCACTCCCCACCACACCCACCCCCATCACCACCACTACCCCAACCCCCCCTCCCCCTCCCTCCCTTCTCCCTCTGGCAGCCATCAGTGCACTACTCCCACTCCCCACCAAAGTTACTCATTCCACACCCAGACCCAATCCAGCTTCCCCACCAGCCCGTACAAACCCCAAAAAAAGACCATTTGACGAAATAAGCAGTCCAGAAGGTTCGGCCGATGTACTCGAGACGGCAGAGCAGCACCCCCAAAAAAACACTCCCCCCCTGACCCAAAACAAAAAAACAGCCAAATTACCTTCCTTAGATCACACTATCACTAACCCCACGGCCCTTTCCTTAAATATCATCAACAAGCATACCCTTGACATTTCCTCCCTCTCCGAATTCAGGATCTCACAGATTAGTCTGTGTGACACTGAACCCCCCTCACCAAAACCCGCTTTCCCCACCAACCCTCGGCCGCTAAAAACTCCAAAAATTCCGATTCCCAATACTATCCAAACCTCTATGAGGTCCTTCCTAAAACCCATTAATGTCCTATCTCATCCAGCCCCCTCTTTACAACAAGAACCCAATATATCTGAGCTGTCTTTTTTAGACCTCCCTACATCCCTAGTGCAGGAGACGAACAGTCCGCCTACCCACATGACATCCAGTCAGATCCCGCACCATCCCATAGTTCAGCCGCATCCAGACAATTCCCAGAACATGATCCACCACCCACACTAACCATAGACCAACCCATTACATCCACCCGGAGAAAAAAAAGGGGCTCCAGAGGTAAAGGCCAAAATAAAAAACATAACAAACATAACATTAATTCCCTCGCTCCCACCAGCAAATGCATATTCAATCTCTCTGAGCACATACTCACCCAACATGAAATAAGTCTTCTGGACAAAGGCCTATCATTCTGTCCAACCAATTCAGTCAATATGTTCGAATTATTTTCAGATCTTAACTCATATATCAGAAAACTCACTCTCAAACGCCACTTTGCGATTAAGAGAAATCAGACACTTCTCTCCTCTGTACCCCTCATCATCACTGCCAACGACTCAATTGCCATCACTACAACTGATCCCAATGAGATACATTTGGAAACATTCATCACCACCCAACTGAAAGGACAGTCCCGATTCTATCCTACAGCCTCTAAGGGCCATTACATTGAAACGTTTTATTCCCTCGTTATGGATGATCTGCGTACCCTGCAAACACAAACTCACACCACAAAACCAAACCTTACCCCCAACGAACATACAGCTCTTAAAACACTACTCCGAAACCCCAATCTGGTCATCAAACCTGCGGACAAGGGCGGTGGTATAGTTATTCTCAATAAATCTGATTATCTTGACGAATCCCTCAGACTTCTTAATGATCGCAACCACTACAACCGACTCACTTCCGACCCCACAACAGCCCTTAACAATATTCTCAAACAGTTCATCAATCAGGCCTTCTTCCAGAACATCATTACAAAAAACGAACGCAATTTCATCATTAACCAACACCCCGCTACCCCCTTTTTCTATCATCTACCTAAAATCCACAAACAGCTACATAAACCGCCCGGAAGACCCATAATTTCCGGTATTAATTCCATGACCAGTAATCTCTCCCGGTTTATTGATAAACATCTACAGCCACTTGTCATCAACCTCCCATCCTATTTAAAAGACTCTTACCACCTCACACAACTATTATCCCAGATCACCTGGTCCTCTGAATACAGTTGGTTAACCTGTGACATTACATCCTTATATACAAATATTCCACATCAATTCGGCCTTTCTGCTATTCAATATTATCTCACCACTATTCCCAATATGCCCCCCTTACAACAACAGTTCCTTCTGCAGTGCATTGAGTTCATTTTGTACAACAACATTTTCACATTTAATGACTGTATTTATCATCAGGTTAGCGGTACAGCTATGGGGAGCTCCTTTGCACCCTCGTACGCTAACCTGACCATGGGATTAATTGAAACAACATTACTCAACAATGATCACCCGTTCAAAAACAATATAATCCTATATAAACGCTATATTGATGATCTATTTTTCATTTGGAAGGGTGATACCACCCTCATTCCTGATTTCATATTATTCCTCAACAGTAACAAAGCCCGACTCAATATTACTGCCCAACACCACCCTACCACAATCAACTACCTCGACCTTACTATTTCCATAGTTAACAACTCCATACAAACCAAAACATACTTCAAAACAGTAGACTCCAACAATTTCATTCATTTCAGCAGTTTTCACCACCGCCCTTGGACCCAGAATACCCCATATAGCCAGTTTAAAAGGATTTTTAGAAACTGTTCCGATATCAATGACTACAATTCTCAATCCGATATTCTTGCAAAAAAATTCTCTGAGAGAAAATACCCCAAGAAGTTGATCCGCGATGCACGGCATAAGGCCAAAATCCAACCATCCACTACAAAAACCATCTCCAATCCTACCACTGACAATAACCCTCAATCTAGATTCATCACAAAATACTGCAAAGAACACTCAATCATTAGATCTATTTTACATAATCGCTGGGAAATCCTGCTCCAGGACCCCTACCTTAAACCCCTATTACCTACCCGACCGCAAATCACCTATAGGAGAGCACCCAACCTCCGTGGCCTGTTAGCTCCCAGTAAACTTCGCAACCATCCTCCCTCCGCCTCTTCCAGTACACTTCCCCCCGGCTCCTGGGCCTGTAACCACACCCGCTGTTTAGCCTGTCCTTTTATTACCAACACAGTCAGCTTTAGTTCTCACACCACAGGTACTCAATACCAAATAAAAAAACATATCTCATGCCATTCAAAATTTATCATCTATCTCATTTCCTGTTCTTGCCGTCTCCAGTATATTGGCAGAACCACACAAGAAGCCCGTAGTAGGATAGGACAACACAAAAGGAATATCCTCAAACACTTCCCTTTGCACAGTGTCTCACGTCACTTTCACCACGCACACGACGGCACCCCTGACACCTTCACCATCACTCTCATTGATCAGATCAACGACAGTGCCCCGGCGGCCTCTGTTACCCTAAAAAAACTGGAAATGTATTGGATACAGACCCTCAGGACTTTGGTTCCTGAGGGTCTTAATGAAGTACTAGAAAAAATACATTAAGCACTTTACCTAATCCGTTTAGTCTTTTAATAGTCCTCTCTTTTATCCTTCTAATAATGTATATGTTTATTCTTATTTTATGATATGCAACTTTTATTTTGATTTTTATACATTTTATGCATTTTACATGTCTTTCTACCATTTTTATGTTGAATACTTGTATATTTGTTTGTATTTATCATTGGTCTTACTCTGATTCAGTACAATGCAACTTTTTACACCCCCCCTTATCCATTCTAAAGTGGTCAAGCATACCTTTGAGACTTCCATCAGTTCGAAACTAATTTTTCTAGCCGTTCCTTCTTTTTTTTTTTTTTTTTTTTTTTTTTTTTCTTCTTCAACTTTATTTACAAAATTTACAAAGTTTACACACATGATGGCCCCGCCCCTCTATGACACACTTCCGCCCGGAAGTACTCTCACATTCCTCATACTGATCCATGCTACTTAATGAACTCAGGTGTCCTCTGGCATTACAGAGGCGCCGAGCTCGCTGATATAATACAGATGGTAAGTCTGCCTTCTCCTTATACTCTTGTTTACTTGCTGCCTAAAACACCCCACCTGTTTTTTAGCCATTCCAACACCCTCTGTTCCTCCTCCTCCTCTAGACCATGTCAACCCTTTCTCCCAATTTCACCCACTATTCACTGTTGTTCTGTATGATGTCCACAACAACCGGCAGCAAACCCAGCCAATTTTTTACTTTATGTATTTGCATATTTGTTTGTATTTATCATTGGTCTTACTCTGTTTAGCACAATGCACCTTTAACATTCCCCCTACCCATTCTATAGCTGTCAAGCATACCTATGAGACTACTATCAGTCTGAAACTAATATTTATAACCCGCGCACAACTTGTCACTAAAATGTAATGCAAAATGTAATGCAAAATGTAAATTTACGTATTCATATCAGCACTTTGACGATTTTATGCCTCTGGTTGTCTGTTTGTGTATTTTCTGCAGCTGTGACTCCTACTGTATTTTGCCTGAGGAAGCGGGATGTATGGCCCGTGAAACGCGTTGCATTGTTTTTTGGAGTTCCGAATAAATTGTTGACTGTCTGAATCGCAGTCCTTGCCTGTGTCTGTTTGGAGGGGGTAAGACCACCGCTGCCTCCTCTGTTTAACCAGTTGGTTTTTTAAGTTCATTTAATTACCTTTTATTCTTTTGGCGCCTCTGTATCTTGTACACTACATTGAGTCCACCCTGGGTGGAGGGTTGTTACCCTATCTTCCTGTCTACAGAGAGCGACTTTTTATTCCTGAGTGGGGTCAGGATTGTTCTCCCCACCTGCCTATACAGTGGTTGCCTATTGGTAACCCTGGTTTGTGAGTATAATTTTAACTTCTCATTTATTTTGTTGTCCCCAAGACGAATTACACTATTGGGGCTCTTGGTGTCCCTCTGCTTTGTTTTAAAAAAAAAAATACATTGTATTTATTGCTTCTGGATTTTTTTCCAGATCAAAAGACGGAACCGCTCTGCAAAAGTGCTTACGAAAACGAGCGAACGCGCAGAAAATCGCCAGAAACCGCTTAAAAAATGCGGAAAAAAAATTCCACCACGGATGGACACCCGAGTCAAACGCAGTGTGATTAAAGCCTAAGTGCTTTTGAAAATAAACAAGACCCTGAGAATCCCCTATGAGCAGATGGGCTAGTCAAAAACCTGCTGGTTCTGTCAGATTTCTACTACCTACTGTATGTGACAGCAGCAACATAGGAGAAAGGTAACCTATGGCTCATTTTACTTGGGAAGAAACGTACTTCTTATTTGTATGTATTTAAAATTTTACATTTTTCGCAATAGTGGTTTTTTAATACCAAAGACACAGATGATCACACCTTAGAGGCAGCTTAAATTAAATGTAATTAATCTATTGTGTAAAAAGATCCACACAGATAAAGAGGCTCCTTGTGCAACATTGCATCTGAACCCTGCACACACCAGCAGCCAAAGGCAAATCTGTTAAACTGGATCTAAAGCTATGAAAATCAATTTGTTTCAAAGATAGTAGTTTTGAATAAGGATTATACCATTTATTGGCCAATAAGTTTGCCAATAAATGGTATCATCCAGGATCAAAACTTCTTTCTTTGAGGACTCGTTTCCACTACACGCGGTGCATTGCGATTACCGCGCCGCATACAAACTGCATGCAATGTTAGCCAATGGAACCATTTCCATTGATGCAAATTTCTGGTCGCAATAAGAAGATGCGGTGCAGCTAAATTTATGGATATCATTTTGCAGTTTTCCGCAGTTCACGTGCGGGTCCCATAGGGATTGTATTGAGCCTCACTGCATCGCGGCGCAAACGGAAGTACGCGGGTTTATACAGTGCGGCCACCGCACGCCGGCAATGCGGCTAATCAAAACTGGCATTTACTGATGGCTAACACAGTACAATACTCCACTGCTATTTCCAAGATGGTTAAAGCACTGACAGAAAAAAAATAATAATAATCCAATTGACAAGTTTGTAGCAGAACCGGGCTCCCACCGATCCTCAGCAACTGAAATGGAGGAGATTTGAGAAGAGGGATTGAAAATTCCAAAGTGTAAACAATAGAAGACCAGAGAAGCCATGGCCATGCCAGAAGCCATGGCCATGCCAGTGCACAGATTTGGTGATTACATTTTTCAGCTTCAAGTGAAATGCTACTGGTCGGCCCTTGCAGAAACAAGTCAAGGGACAGAGGCTGAGGCTGTAACAGGTATTCTCAGCAAGAAAAGGTAAGTATAACATCATTTAAACAGGTAAAACTGTTGCCCAAGCTAGGGGCACATTATACAATTTATTTAGGATCGAATATTTAATTCAGAGTATGTGTAGCGGTGCCACCATATGAGTTGGCTGGTGGTACTGATAGTAAAAAATATCAGTATTTTTTTTTTTTATTGTTAAAGAAAAAAAAATACCAGTAGTTTATATTATTGATATTTTACTATACACTGACCCGGACCCCATTTTTACACTATCCCCCAGCTCCTAGTGCCTAACACTAACTCCCTCATCTAATGCCGGGCGGACAATAGCGGGGAATCGAGCGGAAGATAAGGAGCGCCCGCGAGGACGAGCAGGAATCGATCCGGCCGCCCGCGGGGACGAGCGGGGACGCGGCGGGAGTCGATCCGGCGGCTAATCGAGCCGCCGGGTTGACTAGTGTATGCCCAGCATAACACCTTTCACAAAACCCCCTCCTTGTACCTAAAATTAACCTCTCCTTCTTAATAATTAACACTAATCTCTGCACCCAATCTCGGAGGGCACCAACCACAAGCTAGATCTCACATACGACATTCTTCTACCAAACAGCAACCACACTGCATGTCAACCGCTGACACACTTGTGGTTATAAATGTGGCTATTTGGTTGCACTGCACAGCAACAGATGGCATGCAGTTCAACTGTCCATGTGAATAGGTCCTGAATGGGTTGAGCTTTCTTTCATACTGCCAGTCTTCATAAATAAAGTCACCTGACTTGCTACTACTCACCTACTGCTCAAAGCTCAGAAACAGCTGCATTACTGATAACCAGGGATAAACTGATTTGAGAACAAAACAGAGACTGTTTTTTCTTTATGTATAGATGAACTTCAAGAGCATTAAAAATTGGAAAATGGGCTTTTTAGAAATAAAGTAACGTGGTTATCACTCCAGCCCCCGAAGGAGCTGTCCTGTTACTCCTGGCATCCTCTGACTGGCACTAGTGTTTGATTTTTTAGCACTGATACTATAGGGGAAAACTCCCTCTGACTGGCCAGTAATCATGGCATAAATGCCAGTCATGGTATAAATACCAGTCAGGTCAGTAGTTTCTGTAGTGTAGTCCGGTGGCAACAGGAGGAGCTATCCGGGTTGTCGAGAAAGGTGGAGGTGCGGCTCTATTGAATAGGGTACTCTGGGGTAAAATTGTAATATGACGTAAACAAAAATTGGATGTTATGTGATTATTATGCTGTGGGGAAGGTAGGATGACCCCTAAACTATTTATTGCAGGGTAGACAGTATTGCAGTTCTCTGTATAGGAATTGTATAATTTGTATTTTTACACTGTATGTAAATGCACATTGGGTGGGACCAGAGCCGGATTAAGGCTAAATGGGGCCCTAAGCAAAGTAACTGATTTGGGCCCCCCCATCATGTCGTAATAGAATCAGAAGATGCAGCTGCACAGCAACATGCCGCACACACCGGGTCAGCCGAGCTACTGGTTGCTATGGGCAACAGCCCGCTTTCCTCTGTGGGTGCACAATGCAGGGAATAGCAGCGGCAAAATGCAGAGTGAGAGATGAATGGCTGGAACATTTGCACTCAGGGGCTGGGGCACCCCTGTGAAGAGGGCGCCAGATATCACAGCAGCAGCACTTTTCCCCTGCATCTCCAGCCTGGCAATAGCAGAAAGCTCTGGACACCACCAAACCGGAAGCCGTTCCCCACACAGAATTACATAACCACCACCGAACAACCGATTTCCTCCCAAACTAGACAGCCACCATGCAGCCTCCATCCCAGTGAATACGATAGTCCAGCAGAGAAGGCAGCCGCAGCGGGGGAGAATGACAGTACCAGATGACTCACATTCACCTATTGCGATCCAAGCAATAGAGGTCCCGTCATCCGGAGCCCATCTGTCTCCTCTAGAGTGCTGTCGCTCTGTTACTACTGCTATTACTACTTCCTACTTCCTGTCTGATCTGAGACTCAGGAAGTTCAGAGCGAGCAGCTGCACTGTAGAAGAGACAGATGGGTTTCAGATGACGGGATCTCTATCGCTTGGATCATGGATAGGTGAGTGAGCGTTTGCTATCTGCTGCTATCATTCTTGCTGCAGCTGTGGTTCTCTGTGGGAAGGGAGGGAGGAGTGGGCAGAGCGCACAGTAGCAGGAGTGGGACCTAGGAGGAGAGCCTGGCTCTGAAGACAATCAGCAGCGCACGGCATCATTTGACAAGACAAGACAAATAACATTTATATTGCGCTTTTCTCCTGCCGGACTCAAAGCGCCAGAGCTGCAGCCACTAGGACGCGCCCTATAGGCAGTAGCAGTGTTAGAGAGACTTGCCTAAGGTCTCCTACTGAATAGGTGCTGGCTTACTGAACAGGCAGACTAGATTCGAAACCTGGTCTCCTGTGTCAGAGGCAGAGCCCTTAAAGGGACTCCGAGCAGTGCCTGTGGGTATGCCTTTAAGCATACCCACAACTAATTAATTACATCCTCACACCTACCAGCATGATGTTTGTAATTATATCCCCCTGGGTTCCTTATATTTCATTGCATTGTGCTGAATCGAGCTGCCGACTTTGGAGAAAAGTCGTCCTGTGTAATACAATGTAACTATGGAAAGATGCATATCATTTTGAAGCTCTCGCTCTCCTCTTTCCAATGATATATAAACAGCCACCCTACGCCTTTTAGTTTTTGCAATTTTCGCGATCGAAATCGCAGCAATTTCGATCGCAAAAATTGCAAAAACTAAAAGGCATAGGGCAGCGGTTTATATATCATTGGAAAGAGGAGAAAGAGAGCTTTAAAATGATATGCATCTTTCCATATTTACTGCACTGCTCAGAGTCCCTTTAACCATTATACCTTCCAGCCACCGCTGACAGGATGGCGAGGGCTGGTTTATGTGCTGATGGGGCCCCTTTGACTCTGAATGGGGCCCCAAGCGACTGCTTTTGTTGCCTGGTCGGTAATCCGGCCCTGGGTGGGACTGCCCTGTTTGGGCAGTCCTATACTCAGACTCAGGGGGATGAACCCTGATGAGTCTTGATGACGAAATTAGTAGGGCGGATCCCGGAAGTGGCTGTGTGGACTGAAGCTTGGTGATAGGACGGCGTGAGGAGCGGTGCTGTCACGATCCCTCCTGTAGCATGTCTTGTTGGTTGCAGTGGAACTGCAACCGGGTAGTTCTGATTTCTCTGCATGCATTTAGTTGCATGGTTTTGATTGCATTCACACCGAGTGTCATTGCCATCTGCAATTTACCTGTAGCTTGCTGCAGCTGAACTGCTCTCATTGGGGTATAGAGGTTGAGGGAAGACTAGGGATCTGCCAGGCCTAACCTCATAACAGGTGCGCGCGACAGCCCGATCAGCCAGGCAGGACAGCTGGAGGGGATCCTGCTAAGCCAGGCGTGGCCACCGAGACTGGGAGAGCCCGTATAAATACTCTATGCCTGGATTTTACTGTGATCTATGAGAGGGCAATACATTTTATATATATAATGCTGGAAATACACAGTACGTTTGTACCGCTCGATCAAACCATTAGATGGCTCGATTGATAATTTCCGACATGTCTGATCACCCGCCGGATCGATTCCGCACTTGATACCGCGGGCGGGACAATGGAAAAAGATAAGGAAAACGAGCAGAAGATAAGAGAATCGCCCGCGGGGAAGAGCGGGAATCGATCCGGTGGCATAATCGAGCGGTACAAACGTAACCTGTATTCCCGGCATTAAAGTTTGAACAAAGTTATGCTATGGGAGATTATTTATTTGAGGTTATATGTGGAGGAAGAAGTGATATCTAACAGTGAGAGGTTGTATGATATGGGCTATCTGAAGAGAAGCATTGTGAAGAGGATAATCTGTATTTGAAGGAGATTTGGTTGTGAGAGGTCGGGGGTGACCTGGTAATATCCCCAAGGCGTGTGAAGACCCTGGTGGTCTCATATATTTGGTGAATGTCATCATATCGGGTGTGGTGTGGAGGTGATTACAACTGTTTATCAAGATGTGCAATGTGAGAGTGTCGCTTGGACTGAGAGGAACATCTTTGGACAATTGTATTTGACCTCATTGTAGGCAGCTTTAAGGTGGCCATACACTAGGCCGATTCCCAACCGATCGACAGCAGATTCGATCACTGGGTTCGAATCTGCTGTCACATCGGTCACGCTAGACGCTAAATTCCGATCTATTTCGTCCCGAAATAGATCGGTCCCGTCGATCGCTCCGTGCGGGAAATTACCGGCGATCGCCCGCGGGTAGGGAGCGCGTCGCTAGCGGCGTTCGAGTGCCCGACGACCAACGCAATACAGCTGCAATACATTACCTGCTCCGGCCGGTGCGTACCCCCCCGGTCACCGCTGCTCCGTCTCCGCGCTGGGCTCCGGATCCAGCAGGCTTCACTTCTTCCTGTCCCGGCAGGAAGTTTAAACAGTAGAGGGCGTTCTACTGTTTAAACTTCCCCCAGACAGGAAGAAGTGAAGCCTGCTGGATCCAAAGACCAGACCAAAGCAGAGAAGAAGACAGCGGAGACCTGGGGAGTCGCGC
This sequence comes from Hyperolius riggenbachi, assembly GCF_040937935.1. Classification (NCBI taxonomy): domain Eukaryota; kingdom Metazoa; phylum Chordata; class Amphibia; order Anura; family Hyperoliidae; genus Hyperolius; species Hyperolius riggenbachi. The sequence continues at coordinate 313,339,665 of NC_090648.1, forward strand.
CGGCGGAGCAGGTAATGTATGCGGGGGGGGGGGGGCGGCGGCAGCACCACCACCACCACAGATTGTGAACGGTTTTAGGCTGAAATCGATTCACAATCTGTTTGCAGTAAAGGCAGCCATACGTTCCCTCTCTGATCAGATTCGATCAGAAAGCGAGCTATCTGTTGGTCGAATCTGATGGCAAATCGACCAGTGTATGGCTACGTTTAGATAGAGAGGGAGTTTGAGCGCACTGATATAGTTCCTCTTAAAATGTCACCGGTCGATTTCTCTACACCAAGTGCTTTGGTGTGAAGATCTATGTTGTCCCAGTATGTACAGAATTATTGCATTTCACATTGTTTTTGGATGGCAGATGTTATCATTAAGACCAGGTAGCCCAGCTCCTCTGCATCCCAGTTTATCAGTGGAAAGAGTGCTCAGGTATGTTGGAAATTCTAAGTCAGCAAGTGGGTAAATAGAGACTGCAGTGCATTATACTACAACAGATGCAGTGTGGCCTTTATCTGTGGCCCGCACTATAGTCATGGTTCCTCCAGAAGACAGTTATGGCACGTTTCCACAAGGCGGCCACACCTATCTCTGTGACAGACGCTGCACAAGTGTGCAAATTCACGTCAGTTCCCCACTGCCATGCCAATGCATATACTGTATAGAAGTAAAAATAAACTTAGGAGATAATTAATTGTATGGTAAATGGTATGCTAATGGTAAATAAAACATAAGTAATATACAGTGGTGTGAAAAACTATTTGCCCCCTTCCTGATTTCTTATTCTTTTGCATGTTTGTCACACTTAAATGTTTCTGCTCATCAAAAACCGTTAACTATTAGTCAAAGATAACTTAATTGAACACAAAATGCAGTTTTAAATGATGGTTTTTATTATTTAGTGAGAAGAAAAACATTTAAAACCTACATGGCCCTGTGTGAAAAAGTGATTGCCCCCCTTGTTAACAAATAACTTAACTGTGGTTTATCACACCTAAGTTCAGTTTCTGTAGTCAGCCCCAGGCCTAATTACTGCCACACCTGTTTCAATCAAGAAATCACTTTAATAGGAGATATCTGACACAGAGAAGTAGACCAAAAGCACCTCAAAAGCTAGACATCATGCCAAGATCCAAAGAACTTCAGGAACAAATGAGAACAAAAGTACTGTAATTGAGATCTATCAGTCTGGTAAAGGTTATAAAGCCATTTCTAAAGCTTTGGGACTCCAGCGAACCACAGTGAGAGCCATTATCCACAAATGGCAAAAACATGGAACAGTGAAGAACCTTCCCAGGAGTGGCCAGCCGACCAAAATTACCCAAAGAGCACGGAGAAAACTCATCCGAGAGGCCGCAAAAGACCCCAGGACAACATCTAAAGAGCTACAGGCTCACTTGCCTCAATTAAGGTCAGTATTCACGATTCCACCATAAGAAAGAGACTGGGCAAAAACGGCCTGCATGGCAGATATCCAAGGCACAAACCACTTTTAAGCAAAAAGAACATTAAGACTTGTCTCAATTTTGCTAAAAAACATCTCAATGATTGCCAAGACTTTTTGGAAAATACCTTGTGGACCGACGAGACAAAAGTTGAACTTTTTGGAAGGTGCGTGTCCCATTACATCTGGCGTAGAAGTAACACAGCATTTCAGAAAAAGAACATCATACCAACAGTAAAATATGGTGGTGGTAGTGTGATGGTCTGGGATTGTTTTGCTGCTTCAGGACCTGGAAGGCTTGCTGTGATAGATGGAACCATGAATTCTACTGTCTACCAAAAAATCCTGATGGAGAATGTCCAGCCATCTGTTCGTCAACTCAAGCTGAAGCGATCTTGGGTGCTGCAGCAGGACAATGACCCAAAACACACCAGCAAATCCACCTCTGAATGGCTGAAGAAAAACAAAATGAAGACTTTGGAGTGGCCTAGTCAAAGTCCTGACCTGAATCCTATTGAGATGTTGTGGCATGACCTTAAAAAGGCGGTTCATGCTAGAGAACCCTCAAATAAAGCTGATTTACAACAATTCTGCAAAGATGAGTGGGCCAAAATTCCTCCAGAGCGCTGCAAAAGACTTGTTGCAAGTTATCGCAAACGCTTGATTGCAGTTATTGCTGCTAAGGGTGGCCCAACCAGTTATTAGGTTCAGGGGGCAATTTCTTTTTCACACAGGGCCATGTAGGTTTTGAGTTTTTTTTCCTCACTAAATAATAAAAACCATCATTTAAAACTGCATTTTGTGTTCAATTATGTTATCTTTGACTAATAGTTAACGGTTTTTGATGAGCAGAAACATTTAAGTGTGACAAACATGCAAAAGAATAAGAAATCAGGAAGGGGGCAAATAGTTTTTCACACCACTGTAGAACCGAGTCTGATATTTTTATTTTCAGTTTAATAGCTTCATTTTTAAGACTGCATCTTAAACAGCAGGCATTATAGTCTGATGTTAAACCTACTTTGCTGAGCAGCAAAACGAGCAGAAGTAATTATTACTCTTGGGACTTTTCAGCTGTAAAATGTTATCAGCTGCCTTTTCACTGTCAGATTAAACTATTTTGGCTTCTATTTATTTGTCAAGTAATGGAGCTGAATTCTACACGCTTTTCGTCAAGCTCATATCTATAGACAACAACTTGACTCCCTGGAAAACAGAAATTGACTTCAGATAATTTATTTATAGGGCCAGTACTATATGTATCCATGTTCAACTCATTATGTAACTTCAGTTACACTTTAAGACTCTAAAAGTAGAGTGACATCAGTAACAAAGCGATAAAAAGCTAACATTAATAAAAGCATTGCCAGTTCCCCCCACCCGCCCTCCCCCTTTTCCCTTCCCAAAGTTCTGCTGGATCCCCCATACAAGCTGAGAGCTGGCATACCCATGGTGCTCAATCCTCAATCAAGCTCTTATCTGTACATTGGTGATATTTGGATAAGAACTCTTTATCCTATAGTCCCCAAGACATACAGTATCTAGTAGGTAACAGAAGTAACATTTTGGGTGAATTTTCCTTTGTAGTTTAAATGTAATATTCTATAGCATGCATTAAAAAAAAATTAGTATTACTGCTCTTACCTTCCACTGATTTCCCAATGCTGTACAGATTGGTTATTGTTGGATATTTGGCACTGAAGTCTTTTAATACATTTTCCAGTTCTTGGGAGTTGTGATAGTTAAAATCCAGGCTTTGCATATAGGATGGAAGAAATTCCAGCCACAAACAGGTCATCAGAAACTGCTGGACAGAGAAGGGTCATTTCAGAAAATATGTTTTCCATGTTCACTGCTTGCAAATATTACTTGTGCTTCTAAGTAACATACTGTATAAAACAGCTGTATGTGCTCTCAAGGGGAAAATAAAACAGTAATGGGAGTGTATAACAAGCCTACACACAACTATTACCTTATTCAAAATTACACCAAAACTGGGTTGGACAATCTTACATTTGGGGTTTAAAATAAAGATGATCAAGTACTGTAATTGAAAAAATGACCCCAAAATGAGTATTACAGAAGATGATTTATAACTTGAAAACTTTGTTGCAGTGTGAACTGGTCCTTAATGTGTCCTGTGTCCCTGCTGGGGAAATTGTCGCTTACGGTCTTAGTTGGCCAATACAGGTAGTGAGTAAATTATAAAATTACTAGACCTTAGGCCCACTACAATAATGGACGCCAGGCCTCTGCCGCTGCACCCCTCACAACCCCCATCCCCTACCACCCGTCAGCAGGTCAGCACACGGCTGTGGCGCGTACCCGCTTGTGCACACGCCCGCCCCCCTGTCCTCCTTTACTGCCCACCGTCAGCCCGCGAGCAGCGCATGCGCGCTGGCCAAAACGCACGGACACAGGGATAGAGGAGGACACAGTGGTTGTATTATAGAGGATATAAATGTCACAAGTTATTCTAGGTACACACAATACAATTTCCCATCCGATCAACAGGTCAAATCAATAATTTGCGGCATGACCGATCTGTTCCTGATTGATAATGACATCGATTTTCAGATCAGTACTTTGTACAGCACCACGGAATATGTTGGCGCTTTATAAATCAATAATAATAATAATAATCTGTACTGCACAAACTTGGATGCACATATGCAAATTGAGGTCAATCACTATTTCACTATTGTGTTGTCCTCCATGAAACAAACTACACATGCACTAATCAACACTTCAATAGATTAGGACATTAGGATAGATCAAAGCAAAATTAAATTGAAAACTGGGCTCTCCTAATCAATTTTTGATCAAAATAGGAAAATTATCAGGTAAATAATTTATATTGATCTTTTATCTAGATTACCACCTTGCACACCTTCACATTGATCAGATTTCAGCAGTATTCTGTAAAGAAAAAAAATCAATTGGAACACTGCCAATGTACCACCAACTTTATACTGTTCAATGGAGTACAAAACTATGCAGCCTTCAGCTGTCTACCTTTCCCGCCACCACCCCTCTGTCCATGCTCAATCAATAAAAGAAGAGCATTCCTATATGAAATTTCAATCAAATATTGATTGAGAGGGCAATAGTATTTGAAAGATTTTTGCTTGTACAATGTGTAACTTATTGACCATCTACTCTAATAAAACCATTAAGTAGTAAACCTACTTTTCATGTCTTTTCATCATCTGAGCACGGTCCAGAACTAAAAAATGAACCACATAAACTGTAAACTGTACAACATTTGCATCAGTGGAATTCTTTAATCAGATTTCTGCTGAAATTTGAACAATATTATTGTTCATTTATATAGCGACAGCCTCTTCCTAAGGCACTGTCGAGTGGTGCAAATGAGTAAATCAAGGTTAAAGACTAATACCAGGAGGATGTGTATCATTTATCAGTTGGAGTAAAAATCACATAATGGACGCCCTCCAATAACTTGCTATTTCTGCTGAAAATTACAATGTTTTCTGTAGAAATAGCCCAAAGTGTATCAGAGAAAGCTATAGCCCAGTGAAGACTTTAGATATCTGTCACCCAAAATTATCTGTAAAGATCATTTCAGGTCACAGTTCTAGAACAAGTGCTGTACGGACACTCTGCTCGACTCCTGGCTGAGCAACGAGTACCGTTCTATGGAGGAAGGTGGAGGACGCATAAGCGGCACCATGCTGCAGGAATTTTCTTTGAAGTCCCTGTAGAACAAAAGTGAGGTGATCTGTCTTGGTGGAGAAAGGTTAGTGGCATCAGCGCAAACCTGTACATTCTTTAAATGTCTGGCTAAAACAATCGAGAAAGATTATTTCTGCTGAGAAAAAGCAGTGTACATAACACATAGCAAACAGGATTCAACTAAATACAGCACATAAAATTGGTAACAAGGTATATAAATCAGATCGGCATATAAAACGAAATGTAAATAAATGCACACAAATGTGAATTTTGAAATCAGAAAGTTTCAGTGGCCCACAGTGACTAATACTCCAAAAAGTTAAGCAATCATTATCTCAGTCTTATTATTCAATAAAGTAGCAGTTAGCAAGCATCAGTAATAATACGGTACATCTTGTTATCTGACTACAGTGAGTTGAAATTTGTTTGCCGATAGTAGCAGCACTTTGTTAAAATGCACTTTTCCATAAAATTAAAATATAAATAAAAGTTTTGTTTAGCCATGTATAGCCATTTCGATAAATAATCAGAGCAAAAATATTGGGTCTAATTTATCAGCTGTAGAAAAAAAACTAAAAAAACTATCAAGTGAAAAGCTCTGACAAAACTGCTTCACTTTTGCTCTCGTTTTCTTTGCATTTGTCTTGTTCATCCAGCTCCACTGTATCCATATTGACTTTTCTCTGATATATTCACTATCCAAGATACCACCACTAGGCAGTGGTGACTATAAAAGCAAGCTCATCGCTTCTTGCAGCCACAGGTAAATAGATCTTCCAACCAGGTATTAATCATAGTATGAAAGTTATACAAGACTCAAAATGAGTAATACAAAATTCTGCCAATTACTACAAGAAAAGTGATGCTCAACTCCAAGCTTTTAATTTCAAAGGCAATCTCATCTCACCCTACAATGCTGAAACAGGTAAAGCCATACATACATACAAATGAATACTATGAAGGGAACATGAGTAGTCAGTTTCCTAGTAGCACAGAGCCGATCAGTGTGTACTGTAGTGTACTGTGTGAAAGACAGTAGTGCTGTATTCTCATTACCCAGTGCATCCTCCTGAGTAGACAGAGCGAAACTTCCCAGACACTTTCCGTGATCTCAGGCAGGCACAAACTGGAGCTGTGACTCCAAAGTGCTGGACTTATCACTGCTCCCTTTCTGCTGTGATCCAACCCACCCCGTCAGATAGACAGCAAGCTAGCTACCTCCTCTCTCTGGGGACAATCCACAACTTCTCAGCACTCTGTCAAAAGCCAGAAATAATAGGGCGCCATCTAGTGACATTTCAGCCTGGATCATACAGTGAGTTGATCTGTGCATATAGTAATTACCAAAGCCTTCGGTGTGATTAGAAAGTGCAGGAAGCGCAAGGACTCCAGACAGCTCATTTTTCTAGCATGATGACAGGGATGCTTCAGCACGTGCGTGTCAGAACTAGTGAGAAGTTCACGCATGTTGATGGAAAGGCATGTAACATGGCAAGTCTGTCCTCGTCAATGACGAACAGTCTGCCTCAGTTTCTTGCCCCCTGGGAATGTTTTAGGAAGCATGCAAAGAAATAAGCCTGGCTTAACCTCAAATTGCACTTGTGCAGAAACAGTTGAAGGCAAACGCATACAGCAATGGTCCCAAATTCTAAAGGTGGCCACAGGGCCGGGCCGAGGCATAGGCTGGAGAGGCTCCAGCCTCAGGGTGCAGTGTAGGAGGGGGCGCAGAATTCATTCAGCTGTCATTCCTAATTGTGTTTGAAGCAGAAAGAAATAATAAAAGGGGATACATGGCAGTGACTGCAAGCCAGATAACTAGATATTAAGGTGTTGGGAAGGTTGTGGGCCCTGTGGCGCCTCTTAGTCTAATAGCAATTAGTGTGCGATGGCTGGGGTGGCAGAGATGGAGGGGCGCACTTTGGTGTCTCAGCCTTGGGTGCTGGAGGATGATTAAAAATTGTATGCAAAGGATACAACAGCTTCAGTTGCTAGGAGAGCAAGAGGGGGACAAGCATGTACAAAGGGTCGACAGCTGTTTCGCACTCCTCAAATGAGTGCTTCCTCAGGACAAATGAGCCCCCCGAATATCACCCCTTAAATACCTTATTTTCCAGGTGGACCAGCGGAGGGAGAGGATGTCAGAGAGAGCGCACCCACCATCGCCGCTTACTAAACTTCCGGGACACCGTCTGCGTTCCACAAACCGGAAGGAGCGGGCCGGAAGCTGTCATCCGTACTTGGAGGCCAATCAGGAGCGAGCGCCACTGACGCTGCATCCCCACAGTTACGTGGGTGGTAGGACCAATGGGAATACAATACCCCCGTGACCCTGGGACGGAAAACCACGCCCAACACTACACGAGTGTATGGGCATGGCTCACAAAACTACGCCTTCGTTTGGGAAGGCAATAGCGTCCTTAGCAACAAGGGTACAGGGATGCAGCGTCAGTGGCGCTCGCCCCTGATTGGCCTCCAAGTACGGATGACAGCTTCCGGCCCGCTCCTTCCGGTTTGTGGAACGCAGACGGCGTCCCGGAAGTTTAGTAAGCGGCGATGGTGGGTGCGCTCTCTCTGACATCCTCTCCCTCCGCTGGTCCACCTGGAAAATAAGGTATTTAAAGAGAACCTGTACTGAGTAAAAATATTTAAAATAAACACATGAGGTAACTTCAAATGAACATTGCATAGTTACCTTGCCATCAGTTCCTCTCAGAAGCTCACCATTTTCTTCTGACAATAATCCCTTCCAGTTCTGACAACATTTTGTCAGAACTGAAATATATCAGTTGCTGTCAGTAAAATATCAGTTGCTGTCAGTTATAGCTGAGAGGAAAACTGATGTACCAGGTAATGTCCATGTTTCCCTATGGCTCAAGTGGGCGATGTTACAGTTTAACTGTGTGCTGACCAGAAAGCTGTTATGGGTAATGGCCATTTTCAAAATGGAGGACGGAAAATTCCCTTGATCACTGTGAACAAAGAGGACGCGGGACAGGAGAAAGACACTGAGGAGTGGACTACATGGAAGTACGTATGATTTGTGTATGCTTATTTTGACTTTTAATTTTCAGTTCAGGTTTTCTTTAAGGGGTGATATTCGGGGGGCTCATTTGTCCTGAGGAAGCACTCATTTGAGGAGTGCGAAACAGCTGTCGACCTTTTGTACATGCTTGTCCCCCTCTTGCTCTCCTAGCAACTGAAGCTGTTGTATCCTTTGCATACAATTTTTAATCATTTTTCAAATAAAGGGTTTTTTATACTGGATGTGCCCATCGCTTTTCAACCTTGATTGCCTGGCTAAGTGGAACTACCTTTTGACTTGGAGCACTCCGGGGAGGCCCAGAGAAGTAGCCCTGTGCACCTGAATTTTTCTACATACTTTGGATTTGGACTTTGGCTCTGAGGTGGCACGGATTATTTCTGGATCACAGGATTTGTGATATCTCATTAATGGCACAGTCTGCTTTGAAGGAAGGCCGCCGGGATGTGGAAATTTTTCCCAAGGAGGATGATGATTTGACCCCTTGTTCCCAGGAAATAAGAGGCCTTGAGAATCGTTTGTATAACGTAATGGAGAGAGAGGTTAGGAAATACTGGACTATTGTAACCTTAAAAAAGTACAAGCATGTCAAGAGAGCTCCCAGGGGAGTTAGATTTTATAAACAACTTATGCAAGCAAAGACACGACCGTCCGCAAAGGAAAAATGTGATAACTTATTTAAAAAATTCATCCTAGCCTTCCTAGATGTTGTTATAGAGGAAAATGAGATCGATTATGTGGAAATAACTGATGAAATTGCCAAAGTGAAATCTATAATCTCGGCTGTTTCTAGTGAGGAACAACTGCAGGAAATTATTGAGCGAATCGAACAAAAACTTGTTCCAATTCAGGATCAGGTTAAAAAAGAAAAGAATGAAAAATTCATCAGAGATCGCCTTGATTATGAGCAGGATAAGGTTTTTTCTTGGAGAAGTGGGTTTAGGAATGGCAATGAAGGCAATAGGAGGAGACATAAGAGATGGAGACGCAACTCCAAAAACAAGGGATCTTCAGATCCAGATACTTCGGTGGGTTCAGCTGGAGGTGCCCTAGCCTCTGGTAGAGATACAAATAGTTCATCTGATGATGACCACCCTTTGGGAGAAAAAAGACCAGGAGAGGCAAAAAGAGGCACTGTAATGATCGCTGCTGCAGCAGCTATTGTTGGAAGTAGTGCTGCAGCTCAGGCAGTTCTGATCTATTTCCATGCAAGTTGCATAGCTTTGTCTGTCTTTCCCTGCTGTCAGCTTGTGACTGATTATCATTCACCTGTGTGGGAATCTGCATGTCTGCTCCCATTGGATGACCTCAGTATAAAGATCTGCTTCCTGCAGGGTTTCCTTGGGTTTTCATAGCTTCAGCTTAAGCCTGTCTTGCTGTCGCTTTAGCCCCCGATCGTGTTTCTTGTTATAAAGATACTTTGCTGGTCTTTGCATCATATATTGGTTCATTGCCAATATATATGCATACCAGCACGTTTATTATTTTCCTTGTATTTGTGTTACGTTAATACATCAGTGTCGCTGATGTATACGTACACGAACTGTTTATATCCTGTGTGCAGTTAGTCAGCTTTCCAGCACGTTTTGGTAGGTTGCGCGTACCGTGACCACCCGTGCTGAGGTAGTTACCCTGCTCCTGGTTCTGTTTGTGGATTGCGTTCATCTCTGCGAAGAGATAACGAATCCTTCTGAATCCTGTTCTGTTACCGTTTGTGGATTGCGTTCATCTCTGCGAAGAGATAACGAATCCTTCTGAATCCTGTTCTGTTACCGTTTGTGGATTGCGTTCATCTCTGCGAAGAGATAGCGAATCCTTCTGAGTCCTGTTCCCTGTGTTACTCCATTCCTAGTCAGCGTTCCTGCTTATGTCATATATCGGTTCATTGCCGATATATACATATGTTAGTCAGACGTAACAAATAGTTTCATTGATAGCTGTAATTGTAATACGCTAGGAAAACATACTTATTGTATATTTATCTGTGTTACGTTCTTCTATCTCAATCCTGCTATTTTCTGACTATCCTGTCCTGTCTTTGTGAGGCACGCCATCGCCGCATCGCATTGGCTGCCTCATTCCAGTCTGTCTGGTTTTGGACGCTTGCTGTCGCTAAGTAGCCGCTAGCTAGCAAGCGTTCATTCTGACTACCTGTCCTGATCTCCTCAGTTCTGGTTTATGCGCTCAGCGCTACTTTGCGCTGAGACGTTATAACGAAAGCATTGTTTGTGGCTGTCAGATCTGCACTGGCTCTGTGCGCCACAATCTCCTATTGGAGTCAGTCCTCCCCTCCACTATACTAGGGATAGCCTGTTTCCTGGTGCTAGTGTGTGTACCTCCTCCACGCCAGCTCATGCGTTGCATGCTGACTGTGGAGAATACACCACCAAGCCTTACATTATGAAAACCCCATTACCAATCCCCATTGTGGGGGGGATTCCCAGAAAGTATGACACTGTTAATTATGGTTCCTGTTCCTTTAAGAAATTTGAAGAACTTAGCTCTGAAACAGAAAATGAGTTTTTCTCTGAATGTGCCAGGTTCCTGACCAATCCTGATCTCCAAGCGACTCCTGTTTCAACCTGGGCACTCCAACTAAGTTATATTTTGTTTAAAGGGGAATTATTCCAGTGGGCATTTGATGTTCTCAATCATTCCGATTTGAAAGATAGACCGCTGGAATTTCTAGCGTTTGTGATCCATAACTGGTTGCGCATAGATCCATTGCCTTTTCCTCTTAATGAACTCCTGGCAGCAGGCCAATCAGCTGCTCCTTCAATTGCTTGCAAGAATGAGCAGCAAGCAGAAAGTGTTACTGATAATTTTCCTGCAGCTTTGAATAAATCACCAAAAACCGCAAGGTCAAAGGCAAAACGCAAACGTTCTAAGAAACGTGTCCAATCTGCAGAATCGTTATCCTTAGCGACTGAGACCTATAATGAGATTCTGCCATTAACAGATAATGAAATGCAATTGTCTTTCAGGGGAGTTAAATGGACTTATGAAACTACTAATGAACTTTCCTCCCTGGCTAGGGAAAATAAAGATTTTTGTTTAAAAGAATTATCTGAGTATGATTATGATGAGATATTACAGAGTATTGAACAAATCAACTTATTTGTGAACCAAGGGAAGTTTGCATACACTACAGTTCAACACTTGCTACAGGTATTGGAGCTTCTTAAGAATAAGGAATCTGCCAATCACCTGCTAATTAACCCTATACATGTGCCTGCCACAATCATATCTGCAAACCATGATCTGCCTGTTAAGTATGCATGGGATCCTCCATTCGAAAGGGGAGAGATGGAAGCCCTGGTCTGTGAATGGAAGAATGATTCAAGTTCATTTTGTCAATTTTACAGTGCAAAAAGTGAAATGGTATTGAACGCATGCATTAAGTCAGCCTATAACCTAATAGAGGCTGGTGTGTGTAGGTATGACTGTGTGGCTCCCTTGATTGATGTGTGGGAACTGATTTTGGATGATTTTTTTGTGACTCCGAATTCGCAAATTTGGCGTTCTGACCCGCCTGCTTCAGCACCTTTGGCTGATTCAGCAGGTGATTCGGAGCTCTTTTTGTGTGAAGTTGAAGTTCCTGCAATTCCACCCTGTACCATGGATAACTCAGTGTTACTTCCCAGTAAAACAGAAGCCACTGATACTTTCTTAACTTTGCCCTGCACACATTTCTCAGCAGAGAATCCAGAGGTCCTGCTGACTTCCGAGTCCAGCCTAGCCAGTACTCATGACTCTTTGTTTAGTGAAACAGACACCAGAAAAATCTTGCCTGTCTCTGCAAACACTTCTGCAGAAATTACCTGTGTTAATAAAGTTCAACTCCTGTCTGATCCAGCAGATGCGCAAACATTGTGTCTTGATCTTCCTGTTTCTACACCTCGCTCTAGTTTCGTGAATAGCTCAGAGCATCTGCTATGTGAACCTGAAATCGCAGAAGTATTACCTTGTTCAGAAAATTTTCCAATAAATTTGCCCTGTACCATGAATTGTGCAGTAGATCTCTCCAATGAAACTCAGGTCACAGAATCATTATGCTGTCCAGCAGGTGCTTCCATGGTTTTGCCCTGCAATATGGACTGTTCAGTGATCCTGTCCAGTGAAGCTGTGGTCGCAGAGTCTTATGCTTCACCCAGTATTTTGGATACTTTAAACCCTCTAGCAGAGGAGGCTGAAGCACTGCTTACCTCAGTTGGTGTTGCAGTAATATTCACTTGTCTAGCAACTGTTTTGGAATTACAGTCTGCTCTAATAAAACTTGATGAATTTCTGCCCAGCAAAGCAGAAGCCATTGAAATATTGTCCTCGTCAGCAAGTGTGTCAGATACCTTGCCCTGTACACAGTCTGATTTAACCAATGTTGTTGAGTCCCTCTCCAGTGTTGTAACAGCCGAGGAACTCCAGCCCTGTCCTCTGAATGTTTCAGAAGTCTTGCCCTGTAACATGGATAATTCTGATTCTCTGGTCAAAATAATAGAAATCTCAGAATTTCAGTCCGGTCTGATGAGTGTTCCTGAAACCCAGCCCTGTATCCTGAAAGATTCTAGTTCTCTGGCCGCTGTGGCAGAGGTTCCAGAGTCCCCTTCCTGTCCAGGGAATTCCTCAGTTTTGCCTAGTCCAGTGGGGGCTGCTGCAATACTGACTTGTTCTGCAGCGCCTCATGAGCTCCAATCCAGTGCATTAAATGAGTCTCTGTCCAGTCCAGAGGTAGTTGTGGAGTCCCTATCTGGTTCAGTGCATACATCAGAAGATTTGTCCTGTTTTGTTGGTGCCCCTGAATCTGATTTGTTACTGACTTTGCTGGAATCAGCGACATCTAAGTCTGATCCAGCATTCTCGTGTAAAAGTCCAGTGGTTGCGAAGTTTAGTCATGATGATTTTTTTTTGGCCAGTCCTGGTTTTGGTCCTGTCTTGGCTGACCCTGAGGCTCACAGTTCCTTGACATGCCCAGAGGTTTCTCTTGTGCCGGTGTGCCCAGATGTTCTTTGTGTGCCAGAGTGCCCAAGTGTGTCTAAGGTGTTAGCGTGCTCTGATGCTTCCTTAGTGGGAACATGTTCTGATGTTGCCAGTCTGCCTGCATGCCCAGAGATGGTTCTGGTCCCTGAAAGCCCTGATATTGATGTTTGTCCTTGTGGCCCTGACTCGGGAATTGCCCTAGGTTCCATAGGGGTTCTTGATAGTTCTCCATGTGAGCCTAAAGGGCATTCTGACCTATGGGGATCTCTTTGGAGCTTCAAGGTGTTCTGGGAGGTCTCTGAGAAAACTTGTCCTGGTGCCTTGGACTGGTTCAACAGTGGGTTTTGTGTTGGTAAAGACAGTACCGGTGGGCATTGCAAAGGCTTTGGCGTTTCTGAACGGTTCCTGGAAGGCGGTGGGTATCGCTCAGGGAGTTTCGGAGGGCTTTCTTCTGGAAATCATGGTTCTGATGGGTGTCACACTGGGGCTTGTAGTACTGATGGGCATGGTTCTGTAGGTTCTGGTTCTGATGGGTCCAGTCTTGTGGGGACTGATTCTGGAATTCGGTCTTGCCGGGCTGTCCCGGTCATCATGAATTATCAGTCACACTGTTTTGTTGGAAATTTCAGTTTTGAAAAGCGTCTGGAATCCACTTTTAAAGGCGGGGGTACTGTAATGATCGCTGCTGCAGCAGCTATTGTTGGAAGTAGTGCTGCAGCTCAGGCAGTTCTGATCTATTTCCATGCAAGTTGCATAGCTTTGTCTGTCTTTCCCTGCTGTCAGCTTGTGACTGATTATCATTCACCTGTGTGGGAATCTGCATGTCTGCTCCCATTGGATGACCTCAGTATAAAGATCTGCTTCCTGCAGGGTTTCCTTGGGTTTTCATAGCTTCAGCTTAAGCCTGTCTTGCTGTCGCTTTAGCCCCCGATCGTGTTTCTTGTTATAAAGATACTTTGCTGGTCTTTGCATCATATATTGGTTCATTGCCAATATATATGCATACCAGCACGTTTATTATTTTCCTTGTATTTGTGTTACGTTAATACATCAGTGTCGCTGATGTATACGTACACGAACTGTTTATATCCTGTGTGCAGTTAGTCAGCTTTCCAGCACGTTTTGGTAGGTTGCGCGTACCGTGACCACCCGTGCTGAGGTAGTTACCCTGCTCCTGGTTCTGTTTGTGGATTGCGTTCATCTCTGCGAAGAGATAACGAATCCTTCTGAATCCTGTTCTGTTACCGTTTGTGGATTGCGTTCATCTCTGCGAAGAGATAACGAATCCTTCTGAATCCTGTTCTGTTACCGTTTGTGGATTGCGTTCATCTCTGCGAAGAGATAGCGAATCCTTCTGAGTCCTGTTCCCTGTGTTACTCCATTCCTAGTCAGCGTTCCTGCTTATGTCATATATCGGTTCATTGCCGATATATACATATGTTAGTCAGACGTAACAAATAGTTTCATTGATAGCTGTAATTGTAATACGCTAGGAAAACATACTTATTGTATATTTATCTGTGTTACGTTCTTCTATCTCAATCCTGCTATTTTCTGACTATCCTGTCCTGTCTTTGTGAGGCACGCCATCGCCGCATCGCATTGGCTGCCTCATTCCAGTCTGTCTGGTTTTGGACGCTTGCTGTCGCTAAGTAGCCGCTAGCTAGCAAGCGTTCATTCTGACTACCTGTCCTGATCTCCTCAGTTCTGGTTTATGCGCTCAGCGCTACTTTGCGCTGAGACGTTATAACGAAAGCATTGTTTGTGGCTGTCAGATCTGCACTGGCTCTGTGCGCCACAATCTCCTATTGGAGTCAGTCCTCCCCTCCACTATACTAGGGATAGCCTGTTTCCTGGTGCTAGTGTGTGTACCTCCTCCACGCCAGCTCATGCGTTGCATGCTGACTGTGGAGAATACACCACCAAGCCTTACAGGCACCAAGGGCATATTAAAACAGATCAGCTGGAACAAAGGCCAACCCAGGAGATCGGAGCGCAATCAGAAGAAATAAAAGTATATAACCTTTCTGATGTCGATCTGGACCCTGCCTGCCTCTCGTTGCTAGCAAAAGGCATGTCATTCTGCCCAACCGCTTCCTTTGATTCCATTAAATTTGAACAAGAACTTTTTCTGAATGCGAGAAAATTGGCTCTTCATCGTTTCTTTCAAAGCCAAAAGAAACCATCGACTCGGCCCACCCCTAATCTGATTCCGGTACCCCCCCTTCTGGGAGATGGTTGGAGCCATTGGGATACAGACGCCTTGAAGGACCTATGTGAATTAACGGGTGAAGTGAGCTCCAATTGGGTTGATGCCAATCGCCCTGTACCATTACACATAGGTACCCGGTCTACCTTTAACCCTCCAATGATCCCAGGGGGCTCTGTGGAACTTTTTGTCAAGAGTGTGACTGAAGATTGTAAAGCACTTATCTACCCCTCTGCTCCCAAAAATCTCTCTGCTCGAGAAATACAAGCTTTGAAATGGTTGAAAAATAATGCAGAATTGACCATAAGAGAAGCAGATAAGGGAGGGGGGGTGGTAGTATTAGCCACCAAGGACTACCAGGCAGAATGCCTTGGTCAACTTCAGGATAGATCTACTTACACTAGGATGTCATGTGATCCGACTCCAACTTATAGCCTGGAACTTAAAAAACTTCTTTCCAAAGCGGTCATGGAGGGAATAATGGACAGAACTTTGGCTAATAAGCTTTTACCTCAGCACCCCAAGAGTCCAGTTTGGTATACTATCCCAAAAATCCACAAATCCGCAACAAAGCCCCCGGGGAGGCCAATAGTTTCTGCTATTGGCTCTTTGACTGAGTCCCTTTCCCAATTCTTGGACTTTAAATTTAGACCCCTTCTGAGATCACTGCCAGCATATGTGGGCGATACAGTTGAGGTGTTGAACATTCTCAATGCGTTTGAGTGGCAGCCTTCCTTCCATCTGGCCACTATAGATGTTGTGTCTTTATACAGCAGAATCTGTCATGATGATGGATTACGGGCTGTAGCAAAATTTCTACCAGCTTTGAAATACTCGGATGTGGAACAGAGGTTCTTGTTGGCGGGTCTGGAGTTTGTCCTGACCAGGAATGCGTTCCTGTTTGACCGCCAGTGGTACCGTCAGGAGGGCGGCACGGCAATGGGGACCCCGGTGGCCCCCACCTATGCCGGCCTCTTCATGGGCCACTGGGAGGCCAACTACATCTTTACGATGGGGAACGCGTTCCTGGGGAGGATTAAACTCTGGATCCGCTTCATAGACGACATACTAGTGGTATGGGATGGGGATCAGGTGTCCTTTCAAGAATTTATAGCCAAGATTCATGACAATGATGTCAACATGGCCTTTACTTACACTTGGGGAGAAGAGATGGTAGAATTTCTAGATCTAACTATAGATGTTAGTAGGGGGTCTTTGATCACTAATACCTTTAGGAAACCAACGGCGGTTAACTCGATCCTACACTCATCCAGCTACCACCCCCCTTCAACGATTAGATCACTTCCCTTTAGCCAGTTCCTCCGTCTCAGGAGGAACGCAACCACCATGGAAGACTTTGTAGATCTGGCAGAAAGACTTAGAGGTAGATTACTAACTAGAGGCTATAAAGATGAGGTAATTATGGAGGCCTTTCAAAAAGCTGCCAATAAAAACAAAGAGTCCCTATTGACCCCGAAAGTGCTAAAACAACAGGATAGATTCTTTATGCATTTCACTTATTCCCCCATGTTTGAAAAAATTAAACAATCAATTAGAAATAACTGGTGGATTTTGCAGGAAGATAAACTTTTGGCTGACAAATGTATTTCCTATAAAAAGGTTCCTAACCTCAAGGATCAACTATCCCATAGTGAATTTATTAGTCATAATACTCAAAATTGGCTAGGTAGAAATAGATCCCCTGGGAATTATAGGTGTAATTCCTGTTCTTGTTGTAATTTTTTGATCACTGGAAAAGAATTCCATAGATTTGGTAAAACTGTTAGGTTTCGACAATTCATCAATTGTAAAACAAAGGGAATTGTATATGCTTTGATTTGCCCCTGCCAATTTATCTATGTGGGATTATCAACACGCATGATGCAGGACAGATATCAAGAGCATTGTAGGTCCTTGTAGGTCCTTGGGTAATCCGCGAGCTAAGGGGAGTCCCAGGGTTATGGAACATATGAATACGGTCCACTCTGGGGATTCATCTAAATTGAGGTTTTTTGGTTTGGAGGCAGTCAAAAAGGATTCCAGAGGGGGGGATTGGCTTAAGAAATTACAACAGCGGGAAAGCTTTTGGATTTCTTTTTTTGAGGCGGTGGGCCCTTTGGGGCTTAATGAACGGAATGACTTATCTGTCTTTCTGTAAATTTTGTATCTGTGCTGTTTTTTCTTGCTTAGATTTTAAATTTGTGATGTTTTTTAATATTTAAAGTTCTTATGTACTTAATTCCCCTCCCCCTTCCCCTTTTCTCTTTTTTGTATACCCCATAGGGACCATGCGGAGGAGGAGGAGATCGTTTGTAGCTCCACCTACAAGTCTGGTCATTGTCTTCGGCCAGGTAGTAAAAATCTTCTTCCCCCTATTGTTGTTTTTTTGAAAAATGCCCCCTCCTTCCTGAAATATTATTTTGTGCCGTTTTGAGCACTTTCCTCATCATATTTCCATATTGAGGGTGGGAGTTTCTGTGACCCTGGCTTGGTGACCCCTTTTCAGAATAATAGACAGCTACTGCTGTCAATCCTTGTAAAATGTAAAATGTACCCTTGTTGCTAAGGACGCTATTGCCTTCCCAAACGAAGGCGTAGTTTTGTGAGCCATGCCCATACACTCGTGTAGTGTTGGGCGTGGTTTTCCGTCCCAGGGTCACGGGGGTATTGTATTCCCATTGGTCCTACCACCCACGTAACTGTGGGGATGCAGCATCAGTGGCGCTCGCCCCTGATTGGCCTCCAAGTACGGATGACAGCTTCCGGCCCGCTCCTTCCGGTTTGTGGAACGCAGACGGCGTCCCGGAAGTTTAGTAAGCGGCGATGGTGGGTGCGCTCTCTCTGACATCCTCTCCCTCCGCTGGTCCACCTGGAAAATAAGGTATTTAAGGGGTGATATTCGGGGGGCTCATTTGTCCTGAGGAAGCACTCATTTGAGGAGTGCGAAACAGCTGTCGACCTTTTGTACATGCTTGTCCCCCTCTTGCTCTCCTAGCAACTGAAGCTGTTGTATCCTTTGCATACAATTTTTAATCATTTTTCAAATAAAGGGTTTTTTATACTGGATGTGCCCATCGCTTTTCAACCTTGATTGCCTGGTTGGGTGCTGGAGGACCTTGTCCCGGCTCTGGGTGGCCACACACGTTACAATTTGTTGCATTTGTCAAATGAATGAAACGGATCCAATATTTCAGTTGATTGAAAGTTCCTAGGAAGTTGTGCAAGGTACCAAACACTTGTGTCCAATATTACAGCAATTTTGGGGGAAAAAAAATTGCATATGGCAAAACAGTTGGTTGGATTTTAAAACATTAGGGCTGGTTTCACACCAGAAAGCAGCTCTAGCGATGCGGTGTATCACGCCCGACGCATCGCACCGTCAAAAACAGGCCATCAGGGAACACTGCGCTATTGTGGTGTTCCCTGTCTGGCCACCGGCTAAGCAGGAAGTGACGCGCGCTTGCCTTCACTTCCTGCTTTGGTTATGCGGAAACGTATTGTTAAAATACGCTTCTGCACATGCGCGCCGCGCCGCTGCGTCTGTGATTTTTACTAAATCTACAGGTCGCCATAGACTACCATGTCTTCCGGACCGACGCAGATCACCACAACATTAACGTAGATTTGGACCTGCATCGGCGATGTGGCAAAAACCTCACTTCTGTCGCGTCGAGCCGTAAGATCGCAGTATGAAAGTCTCCATAGACTTTCATTGCCCAGCAGTGTGGTGCGGTAAAAATACTGCACCGCCCCAGTGCGAAAGGGCCCTCAGGTACCCATTAACAATCCAATTTCCTGAATCTACCATTCGATTGATTGGTAACAATTGTTCAGGCTCCTTAACAGAGGGGGAAAATTATAAACAATCCTAATCAGACTAAAAGAATCATTCAAGAAATGTGGATTGGCAGAACGATCGATAGAACAATCGTTTCTCGCCGATGGACACCATTAATGCATCCCAATTCGATTGATCATATGATTGATCAAATTGTACTGTTAATGTGGACCTTTTCACAATGATCAAATTTTGATCTTTTTGATTTTTTACTATAAATACCTTTTTTAATACGGATTTTTCAAACGTATCATCTTTTTGCATCTATTAATATCTCATGTTATCATCATTCTTTGTTTAGCATTGTAATTACCACATAACACCACATTGCTACATAAAACTTCATTTAACGCACTTTTTTTTCCCTGCAACCACTCATAATTAAAATAAGTAAATCAACAAAAGGATAATACAGTTACCTTTTATTATAATTCAACCTAACAATCACTTTCCCTATATATTATTTTCACGACATTACATACCATACTATTTCCATCCATTTTTAATATACGTATACAAACAATAAATAAAGTTTGGTATGTACAGGATAGTTGCATACCATTTATTCAAGTTGAATACAATTTGAAAGTATATCACACACCATGCAATTCTTGTAAAAGTCGGTCAGAATTTTTCAACATATTTAATCTCAAAAAAATAAATAAATAAATAATTCAATAATAAAAAAAAAAACAGGAAATTTGATAAGATTTTTTCGGTTGGATAACAAATAAGTAAATAAATAGACCCTTTAGATTTTTTCTGTACAAATGATTGTTTTTCTTTTTAAATGCGAAAGATCGAACAGGAGAATTGTTATGTGTAATAGGCAGATTTAACAAGTTTACCATACTTAAAAAGTCCAAGTGGGAGAAGAATTTTTTTTTTTTTTTTAGAAAAAACAATGGATAGGTGAATGAGAGAATACACATTTTGTACAGAACCAGGCAGTACAAAACCACTGCATAGCTGCAACACCTACTGTATTGGTTCCCATCCAAAAATCACTTGCATGTGCTGAATCGATTGTTATTCCTCAGTCATTTCAATGCACAATGGACTTAGGCTGCATTTCCACTTGTGCGGTGCGAATCGCCGCGGGAAAAATTCGCATGCGGATGCGAAATTCGCATGCGGGTCCATGCGAATTTTCATGCGAATTTCATGCGAATTCGCACATGGATGATGATGCATGCGAATTTAACCATGGCAGTGCTGGTGTGCTTTTCCATTGTTTTTATGCGAATTCGCATGAAAATTCGCATACCAAAACCTCATGCGAATTTCCTATTAAATACATTGTATGCGATTCGCATAGCGGTATGCGGCATGCGAATTCTGATGGCTCTGCCATGCGAATTTTTTCTGCACAGAAAAACGCAAAGGAATCCTGACAAGTGGAAACAGTCCCATTCACTTGTATTGCTATGCGAATTTGCATGCGAAAAACGCATGCAAATTCGTGATAGTGGAAATGAGCCCTTAGGGTTCCTTCACCATTACAGACACAACAGACATATTAGAACATGTCTGAATGACATAGAGATTCACTTTGAAAGGATAGAGACTGCCTCAGGTGGTGAGAACAGGTAAATCAGGTACCACTGGTGTAGCTATGGTTCTGAGTGGAAACAAAAAAAGACAAAGGAAAATAATTCACAGTGTGTACCTAGTTCGCCTGCTGCTGGTAGGACAGGTCTCACCTGGTTAACTAGGGCTGCATGGGTGAGGCACCAGCTGATAATTGCATGCACCCCACTTGTGGCTGGGGACAAGGCTCTGGGGATTGACCTTTGGCATCCTTGCTGTGGCAGCAGCTGTTAGAATATGTTGGCACTGTGTGCAGGCAAAGTTGTTTTAGAAGCCGCTGTATCGAGCGGCTATGGCTGCATTTGGTGCACCATTCTGGCAAGTAGCATGCAAGTCAGAGAAGGTATAAATGACCAGATATAAGGCAATATTTTATTGCACTGTACTTAACATATGATCTGTTGACATGTCTGTTTGTCTTTTGCGTTTTCCATTTCTGGGAAACTGTACGATTTCCAGTCTAGTGTCAACCTAGCCTAAAGCTAAGAACACAATTGTAATTTCTGTCAGCCAGCAGGGATTGGGGCTCAATCCCTTGGATGACCGATCATGGGCGAGTTCTGTAGAAACACATTGCTAGCCTATGGGCCATGGGGAGGGGCAGAAGAACAACAAGCGTGCATGACAGAGTGACTACCTGTGGATGGGGAAATAGTCAGAGCAATGCAATCGGGGGCTTTCTGGGCATCGTTTAAGATTCGGCATGCCAGATCTTTAGGCAACGTCAGGCAGCATGATCCTCGCCCAAGGTGCTCTTTATCGGTCACCTTGACCAAGTTTAAGTAGTGTGTGTACATAGCTTTAGGGTAGAATCACACATCAAGCCACTCCATTGCAGCTCAGATGTGCATCCATAAAATGAATGGCAGCAGTCCACCTGCTGCCTGGGAAAATGTGCTGATTGCATTATATCACTATATATCACTGAACCACAACAGGCAGGTGTGAATGGGTCTATGCAATATCATAACAGCTGTATAACTTTCTGCAGTGACTTTTGCGTTTAGCTGTCAGGACTTGCTGATATAGGATTCAGGTACACAGTGTATGCAAATGCGGTCGACTAGCTAACACTTCCAACGAGTGACCTAACCACACACACTGACACTTTGTAAGTAGATTTTGCATACAATGTGAGGCCTGAATATATACCAGCATTCCTCTGCGAGACAGGTAACAAGGCACAACTGGTAATAGTCACCTGAATTTTAGTGGCAACAGCAATCCAGATGATAGCAGGAGATGTTGATAACACAGAAGTCCAGAAACAATAGCTTATGGGTATGCAGGTTCCAGGACCAGGAGAATAGACCAGGAGGTTGTTAGTCCTATAATGATGTGCTTATGGGTATGCAGATTCCAGGGCAGGATGAGATAAGAAGTCCAGAACACAGGAGTACTATATAAATGTCACGGTACAGAAGGGCTAGGCAAAAATCAAGGTCAGGCAATCCAATGTTCAGGGAAGGCAGCAAACAGGCAGAGTCCAGTAACAAGGAGTAAGTCAAAGTCCAGAAAGGCAATCCACAAGTTTCAAAGAGCACCCAGCAGTAAGCAGAAGCATACGCTAACATGGGCAAAGTCAAAGTGCACTCAGCCACCTTAAATATATCAGGCATCCAATCAGTGGCCGGCCACATGCACACAGGAATCAATCATCACACAGGAGATCCCTGCCTAAGTGTCATGTCATCTGATAGGAGGTCAGCTGATACATAAAAATAGTTCCATCTGTCAGCTGACCAATAGTCAGCTGACCAACACCTTGACAGCCCAATGTGTCAGCTGACACCATCTCTGCCGCCGCCGGAGGGAGTACTGTGGCAGAAGAGAACGCGGTCCCCGCCCACCAGTGACATCATGCGCCCGCTGATTGCCACGGGCGAGCTATGCAGAGCGGCGGCTGAGACCCGGAAGTGCGGCGATCATCGCAGGCGCGGTCGGAAGGTGAGTTTATTACAGTTGCTGATTGTAGTGGCACTCACATGGCTTTCTAGCTGGAAGGTGGGGCGATCCCAGAGTTAAGGGCCATTAAAGGTATGTGTTAGGTTAATTAAGTGGGAAGTGAAATCTTAATTAAAAATTAATGAATTGTGGAATTGGACTTTAAAGAGAACCAGAGACGAAGCACCCTCATGTATTTTACTACATTTATCAGTGGGAACATGACAGTAAACACCTACCCTGCTTTTAGTTTCATTCTTATCTGCTTAATTAGTCTGTTATCAGCTGTAATAAGAATCCCAGACTGAGACTTCTGTGGAGTCTTTTCAAGCCAAATCCTGCCCCCTCCTGGCTCAGCTTTGCTGCTTTGCATACTTAGAGCTCTGATGACATGGGAGGGGCTGCTTCTGCTGAGAGAGAATCTCTGGAACAGACAAGTGTGGCTGCAATATGATCTGTGTGCTCTGTGTGCACTCTGTCTGCATAGATAATGATGATGACTGCAGTTTCATTCCTATGAGAGACACTTCCTACAGGCAGCTGCACACAGGGCTGCCATCAGAAATGTTGGGGCCCCTCACACATCATCAGGACTGGGCCCCCCGGGCAGGGACGGATCAAGACCAAGTTGCGCCTGGGGCAAAGTCAGGTTTTGGCGCCTAAAGGTCAGGTTTTGGCGCCTAAACTGCCATTCATTTTGCCGCCTTTTTAAGAATTCAACAAACTGCGCCTGGGGCAAGATTCCCGCTTGCCCCCCCCCCCCCCTAGATCCGTCCCTGCCCCCGGGCCCACCCACTGGCTACTGTGCCCGCCCCCCACCCCATGCCCGCCAGTAACTGCTTTCATAGGCTAGGATTAAGGATATTTTAGTGGAAAATAATATGAAAAAATGGGGGGAGCAGGCATGTGTAGTGGGCACTCCTTATGTCCACCGCTTCCCCCGTTCTCCTCCGTCCCCCTCCGTTAGTCAGTAGCGACCCCCAGGACTTCTGGGTCGGGTGGTGGCGGCCTACTGTGCAGGTGATGCTCAGTGAAGCATATCCTTGTACGCATTTACGTGGATGGGAGCACTCTGCGCATGTGCACTACGTAACTGTGACATTACAACTACATAGTGCACTTGCACAGAGCACTCCCACCTGGCCACGTGAACGCATACAAGGTTACGCTTCGCCGGGCAGTGCCTGTGCAGTAAACCATCACCATCCCGACCCTGAAGTGAGTTCTGGGGGTCGCTACTGACTAGCGGAGGGGGACGGAGGAGAACGGGG
This sequence comes from Hyperolius riggenbachi, assembly GCF_040937935.1. Lineage (NCBI taxonomy): Eukaryota > Metazoa > Chordata > Amphibia > Anura > Hyperoliidae > Hyperolius > Hyperolius riggenbachi. Next base: position 313,363,662 of record NC_090648.1, read on the forward strand.
GGATCGGTGGCCATGTGGAGAGCCCACTACACATGCCTGCTCCGCCTGTTTTTTCATATTCTTTTCCACTAAGGTATTCTTTTTAATGCCAGCACGTTGGCAGGGCCAGATGTGTACTTTTTACCGCCCAAAGCCCATTTTCAAGTTAAGGTTACTGATCACAAGATTCGGGTGATTAAATTGACTGAGAACAGTCAGTGACATGACTATGTACTATTTAAAGTGCTACAGAAGATGTCAGTGCTATATAGCTACATAATAATAATATGGTAGGACATTACACTATGACTATGGCAGGATTAGAGTGTGAGCTCCTCTGAGGACAGTCAGTGACATGACTATGTACTCTTTAAAGTGCTACAGAAGATGTCAGTGCTATATAAATACATAATAATATAATGGTAGGACATTAGACTATGACTATGGTAGGATTAGAGTGTGAGCTCCTCTGAGGACAGTCAGTGACATGACTATGTACTCTTTAAAGTGCTACAGAAGATGTCAGTGCTATATAAATACATAATAATAATATGGTAGGACATTAGACTATGACTATGGTAGGATTAGAGTGTGAGCTCCTCTGAGGACAGTCAGTGACATGACTATGTACTCTGTAAAGTGCTGCAGAAGAGGTCACTGCTATATAAATACATAATAATAATATGGTAGGACATTAGACTATGATGATGCTAGGATTAGATTGTGAGCTTCTCTGATGACATTCAGTGACGTAACTATGTACTCTGTAATGTGCTGCAGAAGATGTCACTGCTATATAAATACATAATAATAATATGGTAGGACATTACACTATGACTATGGTAGGATTAGAGTGTGAGCTCCTCTGAGGACAGGCAGTGACATGACTATGCACTCTGTAAAGTGCTGCAGAAGATGTCAGTGCTATATAAATACATAATAATAATATGGTAGCACATTAGACTATGACTATTGTAGGATTAGAGTGTGAGCCCCTCTGAGGACAGCCAGTGACATGACTATATACTCTGTAATGTGCTGCAGGATATATCAGTGCTATATAAATACATAATAATAATATGGTAGGACATTACACTATGACTATGGTAGAATTAGAGTGTGAGCTCCTCTGAGGACAGTCAGTGACATGACTATGTACTCTGTACAGTGCTGCAGAAGGTGTCAGTGCTATATAAATACATAATAATAATATGGTAGGACATTAGACTATGACTATGGTAGGATTAGAGTGTGAGCTCCTCTGAGGACAGTCAGTGACATGACTATGTACTCTGTAAAGTGCTGCAGAAGAGGTCACTGCTATATAAATACATAATAATAATATGGTAGGACATTAGACTATGATGATGCTAGGATTAGATTGTGAGCTTCTCTGATGACATTCAGTGACGTGACTATGTACTCTGTAATGTGCTGCAGAAAATGTCACTGCTATATAAATACATAATAATAATATGGTAGGACATTACACTATGACTATGGTAGGATTAGAGTGTGAGCTCCTCTGAGGACAGGCAGTGACATGACTATGCACTCTGTAAAGTGCTGCAGAAGATGTCAGTGCTATATAAATACATAATAATAATATGGTAGCACATTAGACTATGACTATGGTAGGATTAGAGTGTGAGCCCCTCTGAGGACAGTCAGTGACATGACTATGTACTCTGTACAGTGCTGCAGAAGGTGTCAGTGCTATATAAATACATAATAATAATATGGTAGGACATTAGACTATGACTATGGTAGGATTAGAGTGTGAGCTCCTCTGAGGACAGGCAGTGACATGACTATGCACTCTGTAAAGTGCTGCAGAAGATGTCAGTGCTATATAAATACATAATAATAATATGGTAGCACATTAGACTATGACTATGGTAGGATTAGAGTGTGAGCCCCTCTGAGGACAGTCAGTGACATGACTATGTACTCTGTACAGTGCTGCAGAAGGTGACAGTGCTATATAAATACATAATAATAATATGGTAGGACATTAGACTATGACTATGGTAGGATTAGATTGTGAGCACCTCTGAGGACAGTTAGTGACAAGACTATGTAATCTGTAATGTGCTGCAAAACATAATAATATGGTAGGACATTACTATGACTATGGCAGGAATAACAAAAGGAACACCCCATTTGTGAATAGCAGAGTAAAGGTGACCATACATAAGGCGATTTGGTGGCTGATCGACCATCCGATTAATATAATTGATTTAGATAAAAATCTATGCTGCCAAGTGGATGCCCGACCAACAATGCGATCAATATCGGGATGAAAATTGGTCGCATTCTTGATCGTGCATGCTGCAAGAAGTTAGGCGACTTGCTTGATTGAGTGCCCAGCGGGAATGGCGTGCAACTTCCCGACAATTGACGAACGCGTCAAAACCCCTGGCGTTCTCCCCCATAATGAAGTATGTCCCCCGGGTGCCCTGTGTAAAGTATACATGACCTGTCCGTGGCCTGTGCTTGTCCCTCCGCTGCTCCGGGCGCATTCCCCTATCCATACACACATGCCCCATGTGGTTTCCTAGTAGGGGCGCACGTGTGACATCAACACACGCCTTTACTAGTGAACCACGTGGGACGCGCATGTTTGCAGAGCAGATATCCCAGGGGCAACGGGGGAAAAGCGCAGGCCACGGACAGGTAATGTATACTTTCCACAGGGCACCGGGGGGACATTTTCATTGGGGGGACAGCGTCAGGGCAGCGAGGCGGCGCACAAGGCTGATTCCATATCGATTTCAGCATTAAATTGATTGGGAATCGGCCTGGGGTGTATGGGCAGCTGACAGATCTCTCTCTTATCAGATTTGTTTAGAGAAAGATCTGTCTCTTGGTGGAATCTGTCCATACATTGCTAGATGTATGGCTACCTTTAGGGAATGAAGGGAAATGACTGTGTGGGGTGGGGGGAGGAGAAGGGGAACACTTGATGTGTCAGAGAGGGCAGAACTGACATAAGACAAGTGATAGGAGCCAGGCAGCTGACAGGTCAGGAGGGGAAAGCCAGGCAGCCCTGTTTCAGCAGCTTTAGATGTCACGGCTGCTCAGGCTGGGGGAGAGAAATATTGGGGGAGAGAGCTGGTCACTGAATCTGCAGCAAAGCAGCTGAGGACCAGGCAGCGTGCTGCAAGTGTGTGCAAAATACCTGCTGCTCTGCACACAATGCACTCTCTCCTAGATCCTCAGTGTCCTAGTCTCCCATCCTCAGGATTCCTCACAGTGCTGCCTGTCTTCAAACTTCTTCCTCCTCCTCCCTCCTGGGCTCAAATCTCAGCTAGTCTCCTCACTTCCTAGCCCCGCCCCTCAGTGTCAGAGAGGAGAGGAGGGACTCTCCTCTCTGCTGTGCACCACGCTCGCTGGAGAGACTGGGGACAGCTTGCAGCCAGCAACCCCAGCTCTTCTGCTGCTCAGACAGCGATGCGGAAATCCGGGGGCCCCGAGCCCCCCTGTAGTTCCCTCAGAGCACGGGGCCCGTCACTGATGTGATGGCTGTCCCCCCCTGATGGCGGGGCTGGCTGCACATCATACCAAAATGAAAGCACACAGATGAAAGGCTGCAGCAGCCTTTCTCATATAGCCTATACAGCACATCCAGAACAACTCATAACCCAGAAGCAGAAGGGATATGAGCTGGCGGCCATATTGGATTTTTCCTGGAGCAATAATGGATAAAAAAACACTAAAAAAGGCACACCAGAGTGGCGAAATTATCAGGTAGAGCATTTATTCTTTACAAGCTATCAACTGATATGTTTATTTTGTGTGAAACGTTCATCTCTGGTTCCCTTTAAAGGCTAGCACAGGGAATAATGCAATTCATGTGGTCAGAATGGGTCACAATACATTGTCACCAAGGGTTGTTGTTTATACCCAATGATAGTGTTCCAACAGCCTTCAGGAAATTATATGTTTCATTAATTAATGCAGAACAATTGGTAATTGCCTTCATTTAGCTAATACCTGACCAACCCACAGACCAACTTATGATGCATACTGACTGACTATCTTGACCACTTCATTAACCACTTGAGGACCGCCCCCAGCCGATGGGCGGCGGCAAAGTCCGGGCCCAAACGACCGCAATACGCCCATCGGCGGGGGCGGCTGCGGGAGTGGCTATGCGGCGATCGCGTCATTCGTGACGCGATCAGCCGCCGGGGACTGGCTCCGCCCACCGTACGCTGTAACCCGCCGGCCGTTTGGAAGCGCCGGCGGGTTACTAGCACCCGGATCGCCGCTGACACATTGTATAATAGGCTTTGTAATGTATACAAAGCCTATTATACTGGCTGCCTCCTGCCCTGGTGGTCCCAGTGTCCGAGGGACCACCAGGGCAGGCTGCAGCCACCCTAGTCTGCACCCAAGCACACTGATTTCCCCCCCCTGCCCCCTGATCGCCCACAGCACCCCTCAGACCTCCCCCCTGCCCACCCCCAGACCACTGTTTGCACCCAGTCACCCCCCTAATCACCCATCAATCACTCCCTGTCACTATCTGTCAACGCTATTTTTTTTTATCCCCCCCCCTGCCCACTGCCCCCTCCTGATCACCCCCCCACCCCTCAGATTCTCCCCAGACCCCCCCCCCCCCAGACCCCCCCCCCCCCTGTGTACTGTATGCATCTATCCCCCCTGATCACCTGTCAATCACCCGTCAATCACCCCCTGTCACTGCCACTCATCAATCAGCCCCTAACCTGCCCCTTGCGGGCAATCTGATCACCCACCCACACCAATAGATCGCCCGCAGGTCCGACATCAGATCACCTCCCAAGTGCAGTGTTTACATCTCTTCTCTCCTCTAAACCCCCACTAATTACCCATCAATCACCCATCAATCACCCCCTATCACCACCTGTCACTGTTACCCATCAGATTAGACCCTAATCTGCCCCTTGCGGGCACCCAATCACCCGCCCACACGCTCAGATTGCCCTCAGACCCCCCCTTATCAATTCGCCAGTGCAATATTTACATCTCTTCTTCCCTGTAATAACCCACTGATCACCTGTCAATCACCCATCAATCACCCCCTGTCACTGCCACCCATCAATCACCCCCTGTCACTGCCACCCATCAATCACCCCCTGTCACTGCCACCCATCAATCAGCCCCTAACCTGCCCCTTGCGGGCAATCTGATCACCCACCCACACCAATAGATCGCCCGCAGGTCCGACATCAGATCACCTCCCAAGTGCAGTGTTTACATCTCTTCTCTCCTCTAAACACCCACTAATTACCCATCAATCACCCCCTATCACCACCTGTCACTGTTACCCATCAGATTAGACCCTAATCTGCCCCTTGCGGGCACTCAATCACCCGCCCACACGCTCAGATTGCCCTCAGACCCCCCCTTATCAATTCGCCAGTGCAATATTTACATCTGTTATTCCCTGTAATAACCCACTGATCACCTGTCAATAACCCATCAATCACCCCATGTCACTGCCACCCATCAATCACTCCCTGTCACTGCCACCCATCAATCAGCCCCTAACCTGCCCCTTGCGGGCAATCTGATCACCCACCCACACCAATAGATCGCCCGCAGGTCCGACACCAGATCACCTCCCAAGTGCAGTGTTTACATCTCTTCTCTCCTCTAAACCCCCACTAATTACCCATCAATCACCCATCAATCACCCCCTATCACCACCTGTCACTGTTACCCATCAGATTAGACCCTAATCTGCCCCTTGCGGGCACCCAATCACCCGCCCACACGCTCAGATTGCCCTCAGACCCCCCCTTATCAATTCGCCAGTGCAATATTTACATCTGTTATTCCCTGTAATAACCCACTGATCACCTGTCAATCACCCCCTGTCACTGCCACCCATCAATCACCCCTTGTCACTGCCACCCATTAATCAGCCCCTAACCTGCCCCTTGCGGGCAATCTGATCACCCACCCACACCAATAGATCACCCGCAGGTCCGACATCAGATCACCTCCCAAGTGCAGTGTTTACATCTCTTCTCTCCTCTAAACACCAACTAATTACCCATCAATCACCCCCTATCACCACCTGTCACTGTTACCCATCAGATTAGACCCTAATCTGCCCCTTGCGGGCACCCAATCACCTGCCCACACCTCAGAACACCCTCAGAGCCCAGCCCTGTTCACCTCGCCAGTGCATTGCTTGCATCTATTTCCCCCCTCTAATCACACCTTGAGACACCCATCAATCACCTCCTGTCACCCCCTAGCACACCTACCCATCAGATCAGGCCCTAATTTGCCCCGTGTGGGCTCCTGATCACTCGGCCAAACCCTCAGATCCCCCTCAGACCCCCTTCCGATCACCTCCCCAGTGCATTGATTGCATCTATTTTCCCCTCTAACCACCCCCTGAGACACCCATCAATCACCTCCTGTCACCCCCCTAGCACTCCTATCCATCAGATCAGGCCCAATACATCCTGTCATCTAAGAGGCCACCCTGCTTATGACCGGTTCCACAAAATTGGCCCCCTCATAGACCACCTGTCATCAAAATTTGCAGATGCTTATACCCATGAACAATCATTTTGAGAAATTTGGTTTCCAGACTACTCACAGTTTTGGGCCCGTAAAATGCCAGGGCAGTATAGGAACCCCACAAGTGACCCCATTTTAGAAAGAAGACACCCCAAGGTATTCTGTTAGGTGTATGATAAGTTCATAGAAGATTTGATTTTTTGTCAAAAGTTAGCGGAAATTGGATTTTTATTGTTTTTTTCACAAAGTGTCATTTTTCACTAACTTGTGACAAAAAATAAAATCTTCTATGAACTCACCATACCCCTAACGGAATACCTTGGGGTGTCTTCTTTCTAAAATGGGGTCACTTGTGGGGTTCCTATACTGCCCTGGCATTTTAGGGGCCCTAAACCGTGAGGAGTAGTCTAGAAAACAAATGCCTCAAAATGACCTGTGAATAGGACGTTGGGCCCCTTAGCGCACCTAGGCTGCAAAAAGGTGTCACACATGTGGTATCGCCATACTCAGGAGAAGTAGTATAATGTGTTTTGTGGTGTATTTTTACACATACCCATGCTGGGTGGGAGAAATCTCTCTGTAAATGGACAATTGTGTGTAAAAAAAATCAAAAATGTGTCATTTACAGAGATATTTCTCCCACCCAGCATGGTTATATGTAAAAATACACCCCAAAACACATTATACTACTTCTTCTGAGTACGGCGATACCACATGTGTGACACTTTTTTGCAGCCTAACTGTGCTAAGGGGCCCAAAGTCCAATGAGTACCTTTAGGATTTCACAGGTCATTTTGAGACATTTGGGTTCAAGACTACTCCTCACGGTTTAGGGCCCCTAAAATGCCAGGGCAGTATAGGAACCCCACAAGTGACCCCATTTTAGAAAGAAGACACCCCAAGGTATTCTGTTAGGTGTATGATGAGTTCATAGAAGATTTTATTTTTTGTCACAAGTTAGCGGAAATTGATATGTATTGTTTTTTTTTTCACAAAGCGTCATTTTCCGCCAACTTGTGACAAAAAAAAAAATCTTCTATGAACTCACCATACTCCTAACAGAACACCTTGGGGTGTCTTCTTTCTAAAATGGGGTCACTTGTGGGGTTCCTATACTGCCCTGGCATTTTAGGGGCCCTAAACCGTGAGGAGTAGTCTAGAAAACAAATGCCTCAAAATGACCTGTGAATAGGACGTTGGGCCCCTTAGCGCACCTAGGCTGCAAAAAAGTGTCACACATGTGGTATCGCCGTACTCAGAAAAAGTAGTATAATGTGTTTTGGGGTGTATTTTTATACATACCCATGCTGGGTGGGAGAAATCTCTCTGTAAATGGACAATTGTGTGTAAAAAAAATCAAATAATTGTCATTTACAGAGATATTTCTCCCACCCAGCATCTGTATGTGTAAAAATACACCCCAAAACACAATTTACTACTTCTCCTGAGTACGGCGATACCACATGTGTGGCACTTTTTTGCACCCTAACTGCGCTAAGGGGCCCAAAGTCCAATGAGTACCTTTAGGATTTCACAGGTCATTTTGCGACATTTGGTTTCAAGACTACTCCTCACGGTTTTGGGCCCGTAAAATGCCAGGGCAGTATAGGAACCCCACAAATGATCCCATTTTAGAAAGAAGACACCCCAAGGTATTCCGTTAGGAGTACGGTGAGTTCATAGAAGATTTTATTTTTTGTCACAAGTTAGCGGAAAATGACACTTAGTGAAAAAAAAAATTAAAATTAATTTCCGCTAACTTGTGACAAAAAAAAAAAAAATCTTCTATGAACTCACCATACTCCTAACGGAATACCTTGGGGTGTCTTCTTTCTAAAATGGGGTAATTTGTGGGGTTCCTATACTGTCCTGGCATTTTAGGGGCCCTAAACCGTTAAGGGAGTAGTCTTGAAACCAAATTTCTCAAAATGACCTGTGAAATCCTAAAGGTACTCATTGGACTTTGGGCCCCTTAGCGCAGTTAGGGTGCAAAAAAGTGCAACACATGTGGTATCGCCGTACTCAGGAGAAGTAGTATAATGTGTTTTGGGGTGTATTTTTCCACATACCCATGCTGAGTGGGAGAAATATCTCTATAAATAGACAATTGTGTGTAAAAAAAATTAAAAAATTGTCATTTACGGAGATATTTCTCCCACCCAGCATGGGTATGTGTAAAAATACACCCCAAAACACATTATACTACTTCTCCTGAGTACGGCAATACCACATGTGTGGCACTTTTTTGCAGCCTAACTGCGCTAAGGGGCCCAAAGTCCAATGAGCATCTTTAGGCTTTACAGGGGTGCTTACAATTAGGCACCCCCCAAAATGCCAGGACAGTGAACACACCCCACAAATTACCCCATTTTGGAAAGTAGACACTTCAAGGTATTCAGAGAGGAGCATAGTGAGTCCGTGGCAGATTTCATTTTTTTTTGTCGCAAGTTAGAAGAAATGGAAACTTTTTTTTTTTTTCTCACAAAGTGTCATTTTCCGCTAACTTGTGACAAAAAATAAAATCTTCTATGAACTCACCATGCCTCTCACTGAATACTTTGGGATGTCTTCTTTCCAAAATGGGGTCATTTGGGGGGTATTTGTACTATCCTGGAATTTTAGCCCCTCATGAAACCTGACAGGTGCGCAGAAAAGTCAGAGATGCTTGAAAATGGGAAAATTCACTTTTGGCACCATAGTTTGTAAACGCTATAACTTTTACCCAAACCAATAAATATACACTGAATGGTTTTTTTTTTAATCAAAGACATGTAGCAGAATAACTTTCGCGCTCAAATGTATAGGAAATTTTACTTTATTTGAAAAATGTCAGCACAGAAAGTTAAAAAAGTCATTTTTTTGACTAAATTCATGTCTTTTTTGATGAATATAATAAAAAGTAAAACTCGCAGCGGCAATCAAATAGCACCGAAAGAAAGCTGTATTAGTGACAAGAAAAGGAGGTAAAATTCATTTAGGTGGTAGGTTGTATGACCGAGCAATAAACCGTGAAAGCTGCAGTGGTCTGAATGGAGAAAAAGGCTCTGGTCCTTAAGGGGCGAAAAGACTGTGGTCCTGAAGTGGTTAATGACTATTAAAATAAAATTTTGACTTTGAACAATGGGAGAGATTTAGATCTCAAAACCGATATTTTAAACTATTAACTGTTGATATGTTTTCTGTGAGTAACATGGTTAGAAATATTTTTCATGGAATGTTCTAATGCATGCAGAAGAAATTGTAAAGTATGTGAAATGTTGGATTCTCTGGGATTAGATTTGGCTGTATTTCCCTTGCTTCAGCTTAATAAACACATTTGGAAATATGGAATGAGAGAATATTAATTATCACTAATATCCTTTATTTACAATAAGTACAACAATAATCTATACACAATTTCATGCATAGGTGTTCATGTATGCACATAATTGGGTACAAATTAAAGCAAGACTTTTCTCATAAGTGTTTTAATAATGTTAGTGAATCTAAAGAGAAAGTGAGGCCAACAAAAACCTACAAACATGAGATAAAACATGCTAAAGGCACATAAGAAGTTTAGTACATCAGGCTTATTGTTTCTGCTATTTTAAACATCTACTAGTGGAATTATAAGACAGTGGATTGGCTGTTTAATAAACTCAATGCAACAGGTATAGGTACTTTTTCTTTTATTATTAACACTTTGTACAGCGGAAGACATGGCAGCGCTTTCAAACAGAAGTTATACCTGAATGATCTATCTGCATGGATGTGCAGAGCTCTAGGACCTGGACTATATTACACACCTAGCACTCAAAACAGGTAAAGGAGGGCGTTAGCTTCAGTAAATAATGTGTGCACAGATTATTACCTAATAGACTTCACCGCGGCGATGACGGACCCTCTCGGGGAAGGCCTAATGCTGGATACACACCATGCGTTTCCGCGTTCAATGCGTCCGTCGATACGCGTCGATTCGATTATTTCCGACATGTCCGATTCAAGCTTCGATGGATCGTTAGGTCGATTTGCCATACTTTACATGGCAATCGACCAAAAAATCATCGAAATTCGTTCGGAAATGCTCGGAAATAATCGAATCGACGCGTATCGACGGATGCATTTGACGCGGAAACTCATGGTGTGTATCCAGCATAACACTAGCCTAGCAATAAAAACATAATATTCCTTGTGCTGCTAATCATAAATGGTATACACATTTCATCAAGCAGGCAGACAGACAAATGACAGCGCTCAAGGCTGCACCTGAAATCAAAACTAACAGAGGCATGCAGAGCCCCACTGGGGCTAAATACATGTCTTGAATGCAAAACAGATGCAAATTATGTACTAATTCTAATCTAAAATTTTGAATGTAGATTTGAAGCAATGAATGCAGCTAGCTACAGGTATACTTATGTTCAATTTGTACAGCGGGAGACATGGCAGTGCTTTCAAACAGAAGTTATACCTGAATGATCGATCTGCAAGGATGTTTTGCATTCAAGGCATGTATTTAGCCCCAGTAGGGCTCTGCATGCCTCTGTTAGTTTTCATTTCAGGTGCAGCCTTGAGCGCTGTCATTTGTCTGTCTGCCTATTGTTGACGCTTGACCAGGACATTTATCTTTGTATTTTGCGGCTCATATTTGCATTTCACTACTTTTTTTTTTAACACACAAGCAGTTATTTTTTGGAAAAATATAATTTGGCCATTGTGTGTAATCACCCTCCTAGTGACATGTGGGTAATAGTTTCAGGCTAAATGCTTAACCACTTAACGACCAGCCAATGCCGATAGGCGGCGGCTGGTCGCACCTGTGTTTCTATGGAAATGGTTTCCTGTCAGTTCACGGCGGGGGGCTCCGTGAACAGCCTGCGAGCTTCCGATCATGGCTCGCAGGCTAAATGTAAACACCCGGGGGCGTAATCCCCGGTGTTTACATTGTACGGCGCTGCTGTCACAGCAGTGCCGTAAAAGAGATCGGCGATCCCCGGCCTCTGATTGGCCGGGGATCGCCACCATCTGATAGGCTGAAGCCTATCTGAGGCGGTACAGGATGGATCGCTGTCCTGTACCGCCTACATTGCGAAGGAGAAGGAGGGAAGGAGAGAGAGGGGGGAATAGCGCTGCGGAGGGGGGCATTGAGGCGCCCCCCGCTAGGCACAAACAGGCGGCGGCGATCAGACCCCCCCAACAGGGCATCCCCCTAGTGGGAAAAAAAGGGGGGGGGGGGGGAGTCTGATCGCCCTGCCTGCAACCTGATCTGTGCTGGGGGCTGAAGAGCCCACCCAGCACAGATCATAGAAAAACTGGCCGGTCTTTAAGTGGTAAACCTGAAGGAAATAAAAGGTTCGCCTGGGGGGTACTTATCTCGGGAGGGGGGAGCCTCTGCATCCTAAGCAGGCTTCCCCTATCCTTCACAGCAGAGGCAATCCAGCTCTGCACTCCCAAAAATCTCCTTGTTGGCACCTGTTGCCAATGCACGCATGCGCACTAGTGACTTTCCACTCGGGCTCCCCCAGAAATAGCAGAGCCTGATCGGGTCTGCTCTACTGCGCAGGTGTGAGACGGCTGTGCCTGTGCAGTAAAGTGAACCCAGTCAGGCTCGGCTATTTACGCCAGAGCGCGCAGTGGTGAATGTAAATTGTATTGTTCAGTTTTGTTTGGGGTGCCAGCACTGGAATGGGGCTGCAGAGGAGGATGAGGGAAGCCTCATTAGAATCCAGAAGCTTCCCCCCCCCCCCCCCCCCACAGGAAGCATCTTTTTTTATTATTATTAAAAAGTTTCAGGTTTACACCTGAACTGAGAGGGATATGGAGGCTGCCATATTTATTTCCTTTTAACCAACACCAGTTGCCTGGCAGTCCTACTGATCTTTTTAGCTGCAGCAGTTTTTGAATCTCACACCTGAAGCAAGAATTCAGCTAATCCAGTCAGACATCAGTCAGAGCACCCCATTTGCATGCTTGTTCAGGATCTATAGCTAAAAGTATTCATGTCAGAGGATCAGCAGGACAGCCAGGCAATTTGCATTATTTAAAGGGAAAAATATGTCAGACTTCATATCCCTCTCAGTTCAGGTGTGCTTTAAAACATTTTTTAGCAGGCACAAATAAAGTTGGTTTCTTTCGTTCTATGTGTGACTAGAATAGGATAGCTTATTAGAGATTTAAAGACATCATTACATGCTTAAACTGCCCACTACAAATTATAATGAGTACATTTCATTGTAGGGATGTGTTTATACATTTTACTATATCCAACACTTTTCATGTTGTGAATTACTACAGTTTTTTTTAACTTTTATTACATTCTATACCCCTTAATAAACCTGGGAGTTCACTAAATACACCCTTTTATGGCTCGCGTTATTTAAAGTACCCTTTGATATATACATTTATTGGCAGTAAACTGTAGTTGTGAATTAACACTTTTCATACTTCTCTTATGCTTTTAAATAACTGAAAATATCTACTTAACTTTGTTCATATAATTTATTATTTTGCAAATTATACTTTAAAGCAAAACCTGTTGAACATTTTAACTTAAGATAATAATCATATAAGTCAAGTGATTTGGTCTCCTATTGCCCAGTGCAGCCACCCATCACACTAATGCTGGATACACACTATGCGTTTCCGCGTGCGACGCGGCCGTCGATACGCGTCGATTCGATTATTTCCGACATGTCCGATTCAAGCTTCGATGGATCATTAGGTCGATTTGCCATACTTTACATGGCATTCGACCTAAAAATCATCGAAATTCGTTCGGAAATGTTCGGAAATAATCGAATCGACGCGTATCGACGGCCGCGTCGCACGCAGAAACGCATAGTGTGTATCCAGCATTAGGAACAGTAGAGAGGCTTGAAAGGTGGAAGGGATTTGGCCAAGGTCAACAATGATAAGAAAAGTGAAACACTGCATATTATTTGAGCAGTCTGCATATGTGGAACCACTTCCAGTTTTAACATTGCAAGAGGGGAAGAAGCACCTTTTAGGGTTATGAGAATAGAATCCTGATTTACCTTCTCATAGAAGACAGACACAGAGAAGTTAATATGGAAACATTTCTTCATGTCAAATTTCGCTAGAAGCAGCTGGCTTCCTCAGGAGAAAATCTCAAACTATATGACAGGGAGCTACTTTAACATTTTTCATTGTATGAATCCTCTGAGCACTCCAATTTCCTCCCACATCCAAGGCCATATCTCTTAACCGTACCATAAGAGGCACTTGGGGACAGCACTGTATTAACTTTTTTTTTTTTATTATTTAAACTGCTTGTGGTGTATATAAAGTAGTAGGGGTGTCTCAGCACCCTAAAGAAGACACAGGAAACAAAAAAACGGGAGCCCAATAGCGCAAAATGTTTTCATATATGGGATATCAATAGGTAAGGTAATTGTACTTCTCACAAAGGCGGGTTGCAGAGCGGCAACTGACCACAGGAAACAGGTTGAATAAACAAACCCGACTCACCTGGGGGTGGTCACTCTCTTTGGTAAAAGTGACAGATTTTTGCTATGGTTTAAGCCATGTGTGTTCTGTCTAGACCCCTCCAACAGGGTATGTTGGGGGGGAGGGGGTACGTAAAGCACAATTTGGGTAAATTTGGGTTAGCACAGGCATCATTTTTCATGGGTCTAAATTCACTTCCTTGGGCAAATAACAGTGCCAATTGCAAATAGACGATCAGCAAAGGGGGCCTCTCTTTGCTGATCGGCTATTTGCAATTGGCACGGTTATTGGCCTGAGGAAGCGGGCTTAGACCCATGAAACGCATTGCCTGTGCTAAATAAATATTTTTTTGTCTCTACAAAGATCTCGTCATTGAGGTTAGCCACCTCATTTTTCTCAATGTTTTTAATCCAATTTTATTTACGCTGGGGCGCCTCTTTAGCCAAATTGTGCTTGTGGTGTAGGCATGGGGGGGGGGGGGGGGGGTTGGCAGCTGCAGGAGGGTGGTAGTGGTGGTGGGATGGGTCCCCATTCATTGTAAAGTAGAGCTGCAAGTAAAAGTTCTGCCCCCCACCATTACATATGGTTTAGCCCATGGTTGGGCTGTGGGAGTCTCAGTGTACTCTGGCAGAAGGGCTTTGGGAAAATGGCATTTGAAGCCCAGCACTGGAGTCTATTTGTGTCTCCAGTTCTGGGCTCTGGCTGCCATTTTCCTGTAGCCCTGCACTGTCTGTCAGCACAGGAAATTTGCAGCCGAATATGCTGCAATGAAGATCAGGAAATAGTGTTGGAGGACAGAAGAGGAGACACCTGTCAGGTGAGTACATTATTTTATTTTCAGGTGCCTCCACTGACATCAGGGACATTAGAGGGCACTGACTGGAAGGGAAACAGAAAATATTAAAGGGGAACTCTATCTATTATATTTTGTTAGGGAAACGCTGCCTAATGTGTATTTTTATGTATTTTGGGGGGAAATGCTGCCAATTGTGTGCATTTTGTGGGAAATGCTGCCACATTGTGTGTATTTTGGGGGATAAATTGCCACATTATGTGTATTTTCGGGGATACGCTTCCCCATTGTATATTTTGGGGGAAAAGCTGCCACATTATGTGTATTTTCGACGATACGCTTCCCCATTGTATATTTTGGGGGAAAAGCTGCCGCATTATGTGTATTTTGGGGGAATCGCTGCTGCAGTATGTATATTTTAGAGGCCAACACTGACACATTATGTGTATCTTGGGAAAAAACACTGCCACGTTATGTGTATTTTGGGGAAGCACTGCCACATGATTTGTATTTCTGGTTCAACTAACACTGAGAATATTGCGGCACATACCGTATATTATGTATTTACATAGACAGCTGACATCTGCTGCTGCACTTCACAGAGTACATAGTAATGTCCCTGACTGTCCTCAGAGGAGCTCACAATCTAATCCTACCATAGTTCTAGTCTTATATCCAACCATATTATTATTGTTATCATTATTGATTTATAGAGTACCAATATATTCCGTGGCGCTGTACAAAGTAAGAAACAAACATGGGGTACAGACAAATTGCATGCACCAATATACAAAATAAATTATTAGTGACAAAATACAGAATTAATACAAAATACAGAATTGGTAATGACAGTGACAACAGTAACATGTTTATATAGCACTATTTATATAGCACTGACATCTGCTGCAGCACTTTACAGAGTACATAGTCATGTCACTGACTATTGTGTGTTAATTGTGGGAACACTTCCTAGTTACTTTCGTTACTTGTGTGAGGTCACTTCATTCCTATTTGGGAAGAAAATACAGTCCCACTGACTGTCGGGCTGCACTTTTACTAGGGTATTTTCATTGGGACCGCCCACTGCCTAATGTAGCCATGCCTACTTTTGACACATGATGTGGTTGGGGGTGTCATAGGTCTTAAGTGCCTAGGGCAGCACAGACCCCAAATACAGTCCTGCCTACATCTTAAAAACAAACATTATTTGGCTTCCCCTAAATTGGCCAATACCGGAAATATGTCATAAACATTGCATTGTAACTATATATTGTGTAAAGCACTTGTCAGCACTACATGAATACAACATAAATAATACAATGTTAATAATAATAACTGCTGGGAAGAATCCCAATTCTTTGGCATTCCATTGCCGGTCAAATGGATAGTGAGTAAGTTTCTTGAGAGCACGTCAGATGTTTCTGTTTCATTTACTCCGGGACCTGATTTGTTTATAACAGTGTTCCAGAAATGAGCAGATAACCTTTAACTAAAATGAATTCTGTCTCCTCAGGGTGTCTGCCAACCACCACCAGACCTGCTGTAACCAACCTTAAAAGTCACACTATTCTGAATCCACTGTATTGAAGACTGCTCTGTGTCATAAGTTATATATTTCAACAGTTATTTACATTATAATTTGCACGTTTAACCAGCATCCCCCTATCCAAATGTTGGCTAGAGTCAGCAAATGACTGATTACTTGTCGATCGATACATTTATTAGCCATTAGCAAACTTTTTACTACCTTTTACCATTCAGTATTGGTCAGCTTTCATCAGAAATCTTTTGGGATAAAAATCAAACTGCACCACTGCTACCTTTGTACCCACTTGATGCACTACAAGGATATGTGGCCATTGAACCACTACCACTTCTCCTTGAATGTGAACCATAAAAATTACCCTTTACCAATCAACTTCCATTGATAATATGGTTGAAATTGATTGATCAGGCCTTCCAGTCATCATCACTACACAACTTGCACATTTTTCAGCTCCCTGTACAGTAAAGGGGCCCATACAATGGTCGATTTCAGACTTCGATCAATTCGATCAGGGCAATCGATTAGAAGTCAATTGCCGATCGATTGGCCGATTTCAATCAATTTGATCTGACAGAATGGAAGATCTAGAGACCCATACAGTTGCATTGGATCTGAAATTCCAATAGTGCATTTAGATCAATTTTCAATAGATTTCCAATAGATTTCATTCTGAAATCTATTAGAAATCTGTTCCTAGTGTGTGGCACGCATCAGATAGATTCCTGTCAGATGCAACTTCACAGGCATCAACTGAATTCTATCTGATGATCGTATCTGCTGTAAATCTATAAGTGTATGGCCACCTTTAGGGGGTTTGGCAGATCCCCGTCAAGTTTTGCTGGGTGGGGGCCTTGATTTGCAGCTATGTCTCTGGTAGTATTTAATTAAAAAAAATGGCAAATGGGTGAGAATTGAAAAATTATATATTTGTGTCATTTTACCGCACCTCACTGCTATGCCAATGAAAGCCTAAGGGTGCTTTCATACAGCATGCGGTGAGGTGCGGCGGAAGTCACCAATCTACCACAAGCACACACCTACATTGCTGCACAACCTCTGCAGCGACCTGTGGCGATGTGCAGCGGACTGGAATTTATGTAAGTCTATGGTGATGCAAGGGTTTTAAAAAAATGTTGGTGCCGGCGTTGCGGCGCGCCTATGCGGAAGCATATTTTTACAATACGCTTCCGTGTGCTTCCTGTTTGGCTGTGAGCCAGAAGGGGATTACCGCATACTAATGCGGTAATCCCCGAAGGCCTGTTTGTGGTGTTGTGGTGCGTTTCAGACTGCTGCTGCCAATCTGCAGTCTGAAACCAGCCTATAAGTATTCACAGATCATCACTTTTTCCACACTTTGTCATGTTACAGTCTTATTCAAAAATGGATTAAATTTGTTTTTTTTCCTCAGAAATTCTGCACACAACACCCCATAATGACAACGTGAAAAAAGGTTTATTTAAGGTTTTGGCAATTTTATTAAAAATAAAAAAACCTGAGAAATCACATGTACATAAGTAGTCAAAGCCTTTGCTCAATGCTTTGTTGATGCACCTCTGGTAGCAATTACAGCCTCAAGTCTTTTTGAATATGATGCCACAAGCTTGGCATACCTATCCTTGGCCAATTTCACCCATTCCTCTTTGTAGCACCTCTCAAGCTCCATCAGGTTGGATGGGAAGCGTCAGTGCACAGCAATTTTAAGCTCTCTTCAGAGATGTTCATTTGGATTCAAGTCTGGGCTCTGGCTTCTCAAGGACATTCACAGAGTTGTCCGAAAGCCACTCCTTTGATATCTTGGCTGCATACTAAAGCCCAATCTACACAATACGATTCTGTGGACGATTCGATTACGATTCTATTTACGATCCGATTAAATCCATCATGTCCGATCAGTATTCGATTCTATTCAATTCAATTCGATTTGCCATTGCAAAACAATGCAAATGGCAAATCGAATTGAATCAAATCAAATTCCGATCGGACATGTTGGATTCAATAGAATCGTAAATAGAATTGTAATTGAATCGCACAAAGAATCGTATCGTGTAGATGGGGCTTTATGGTTGTTGTCCTGCTGAAAAATGAACCGTCGCCCCAATCTGAGTTCAAGAGCGCTCGGTAGTAGGTTTTCATCCAGGGTGTCTCTGTACATTACTGCAGTTATCTTTCCCTTTATCCTTACTAGTTTTTCAGTTCCTGTCGCTGAAAACTATCCCGACAGCATGATGCTGCCACCTCCATGCTTTACTGTAAAATAGTATTGGCGGTGCCTGGTTTCCTCCAAACGTGACACCTGTAATTCACACCAAAAAAAGTTCAATGTTTGTCTCATCAGACCACAGAATTTTGTTTCTCATGGTCTGAGATTCCTTCAGGTGCCTTTTGGCAAACTCCAAAATGGCTATGCCACGTGCCTTTTACTAAGAAGTGGCTTCCGTTTGGCCACTCTACCACACAGGCCTGATTGGTAGACTGCTGCAGAGATGATTGTCCTGGAAAGTTCTCCTCTCTCCACAGAGGACCTCATTGGGATATTGGCCACCTCCTTGCCTAAGGCCCTCAGCGATCGCTCAGTTTAGATGGCTGGCCAGCTCGAGGAAGAGTCCTGGTGGTTTTGAACTTCTTCCATTTAAGGAAAAGAGAGGCCACTATGCTCAATAGGACCTTCAAAACAGCAGAAAATTTTCTGAACATATAATAATAATAAAAATGTTTTTTATTATACAAATATATACATATATATACATATACATACAGTGGGATGTGAAAGTTTGGGCAACTTTGTTAATCGTCACGATTTTCCTGTGTAAATCGTTCTTTGGTACGATAAAAAATATCAGTTAAATATATCATATAGGAGATACACACAGTGATATTTGAGAAGTGAAATGAAGTTTATTGGATTTACAGAAAGTGTGCAATAATTGCTTAAACAAAATTAGGCAGGTGCATAAATTTGGGCACCACAAAAAAAAAAGAAATGAAATCAATATAGCCCTGTATGTTTCAATAAGCCTTAAATTGCTGAAGACTCTTACTGGTCTGTGTTAGTGTCAACTTGACTAATCTTATGTCTGGGAAAGGACAGACACATTCCAAACTAATTAGCAGAAGGACACATTGGGCGTGATTCACAAAAGAGTGCTAACTGTTAGCACGGGCGTTTTCGCCGGAAACGATAACGCTTTCGCGCGCAAACGCGGATTTTTGCGCGAAAACGATATCGATTTTGTGGAAACGTTCGCGATTGCGCGCAATGCGAAAATGTGCGCGAAAACGGCTGTGCTAACAGTTAGCACTCTTTTGTGAATCAAGCCCATTATCAGAAATGCATCATAAATGACATTGTTTAATGTTTGAAAGTCCCAATGTCTGGGGCAAATAAGTCAACCAGCAGACAAGATGGCTGGTGACGTCCATTTTTAATTAACTGCATCAGAAATGACCTAATCAGAATGTGTAAACATTGCAAACCTACGTACATTCTCAAAGTTAAGATAATTAAGGTATTCGAAACAAAAAAAGTGTTTTGGGTATTTTAAAAGTCAAAGATAGAGAGCCAGGCACGGAAGTTTCAGCCAATCAGAACCTGGGATTTAGGGAAATTCCAGATTAGGCAGCCATATTGCATCCAGTCACTATAAACATAGGAGCTGAAAGCGCATAGTTTGCACTAGCCTACCAATCTCCTGAGAAGACACATGAGGCAGAAGCTACCTTCCCACACGTGGTACTAGATGCTGAAGAGATGACAGAGAAGGGGTAATATGCTCAATATTCTGGCAATTTACTTTATTCATTTTTCAACATTAAGTTCTGTTAAGATGTTAGCAAGAATTGTTTTAGAAGCTATTTTTTATGCCATTTCTTTAAGAAGATTACTACAAGTTTTACACAGCTATTGATACAGATGAGACTACTTTTGATTTTATTCTACATAACACAAGTATTATATACTTTTTTGAATGTATTTAGAAGATTGATGATCACTTGGCTATAAAGCCTTGATGAGATGGAATACTGTTAAAAGGAAACACTACTTGGAACTGTTCATATTTTGTATATATGCTGTATGATAAGCAAATACAATTTTTTTAATATAAAATCATATACTGAGTGCTCTGATTCTTTTCAAGGTATACCGTCAATCTATAATTACTGTTATAGAGGGTTCAGACCCCGCTATGCCGGATTTATATGATAGCAACGCTTTAAAGGCTGGTCCTTTACTGAGTTAGCAATCATGAAAAAGGCAAGAACCGCTCAGGTTTCTTGACATGGTCCCGCCGCTCAATCCCCTCCGCAACTCACTTCGTTCTGCCATCAATATGACGGCAGAGCTCTGTGAACCGGTCAGGAGCCAATTTCATTGGCTCTTGACCACGTGATCACTGTGAGCCAATCGCGTTGGCTTACATTAATTGACAGGGTCAGGAGCCAATGAAAGCTGCTCCTGACCAGAACACAGAGCTCTGCCGTCATAGCGACGGCAGAGATAGGGGCCTGCGGGGATGGAAGAGCAGCAGCAGGTATGTGCTGCAATTCGTTGGGAGGCGCCATTTTGTGGTACCAGCAGTCTCTGGTCCTTAAAGTGAATGGGAACCGCATTTTAAAAAAATGAGACAGATACTTACCCACGGAGAGGGAAGGCTCTGGGTCCTATGGAGCATTCCCGCTCCTCTCCTGGTCCCCTCGTTCCAGTGCTGGCTCACCCAGTAGCAGTATTTGACTAAATTAGTCAAATACTGCTTTACCCGACCGAAGGAGGCTTCAGAAGTCTTCAGGGAGCCGAGTGCTCCTGAAGAAGGGCGGCTCTGTACTGCGCCTGTGCAAGCAGGCTCTCTTGCACGCTCACGCCTGTGCAGTATGGAGCCGCACATCTTTGTTAGGACACAGCTCCCAAAGACTTCCAAATACCCTTTCGATGGGGGATTGAAATGAGGGGGAGCCAGCACAGGATAGAGGGCACCGAGAGAGGAGATGGAAGGCTCTATACGACCCAGAGCCTTCCCTCTCCTTAGGTAAGTATTTGCTTAAAAATGCTAAAATTTGCTTAAAATGCTAAAAAATGCGGTTCCCATTCACTTTAAAGGATTTGTTCCAGAAAAAAAAAACAAAAAAGCCAATCTACTTACCTGGGGCTTCCTCCAGTCCCTGGCAGCCTGTCACTCGCCACAGCTCCGGAGTCACTGGATCCCCTCCATTGCAGATGCTGACCTCGCCTGGATGGCATCTACTGCGCTTGTGCGCCACTCTTGATCACACAGCCTGGAGCATTCTGCGCAGGTACAGAAGTAATGTGACTGCACAGAATGCCCCTGGCTATGGAGGTGTGAGGGGTGTGGCGGCGCACTCCTGCAGGTGCAGTAGATGCCAAACTGGCGAGGTCAGCATCTGCAACAGAGGAGATCCAGTGACTAAGGAGCTGCGGCGAGGGACAGATAGGCTGCCAGGGGCTAGAGGTAGCCCAAGGCAAGTAGATCTTGTTTTTTTCTCAGCCAAAGACGCTGGTACGCAAGGGGTTAAGCATTTAAAGTGCAAAAACACACATGGAAGGGCAATGCTAACTCACCAAGCAGCAGTTGCAATTAATCTGGTCTGCAGAACACAGTCAGTCAGCCAATTAAAAGACACAGTATGTGTCTAGATCTGCAGTACTGATGTATGCACGTGCTGAACCGAATTCACCATCTGCCCTATACTAGGAGACATTCAGTTTTACATTGTATTGTGGTAGCAGGGACTTCATCCTACATCAGTAAGTTCTATGCTAACATTCTATCTGTCCTGTAGGTATAGGTTATTGGCCAACCATCTGTCCTTGATGTAATTTCTGAACCTGATTAACAAGGTACTGCTTTCTGACCTTACGGTCTTGCCCCTTCTTCCTTCCCATTTACAGTTACTACTCGTTTGGCCTCTATCTCAGGCATACAGCCGTTATTATTATTAATTATTTATATAGCGCCTACATCTTCCGCAGCGCTGTACAGAGCATATTGTCTTGTCACTTAACTGTCCCTCAGAGAAGCTCACAATCTAGTCCCTACCATAGTCCCATGTCTATGTATGTATTGTAATCTAGGGCCAATTTAGAGGGAAGCCAATTAACTTATCTGTATGTTTTGGGGATGTGGGAGGAAACCGGAGTACCCGGAGGAAACCCACGCAGACATGGGGAGAACATACAAACTTCTTGCAGATGTTGACCTGGCTGGGATTCAAGCCAGGGACCCAGCGTTGCAAGACGAGAGCGCTAACCACCATGCCACCATGCTGCAGTTAGCATATGATGTGTGACCTGATTTAAAATGAAGTGCAGTAACCCTAAAATGTCTAATAGGGGAAAACTGTTATTATCAGAGGATTCATGTTCAAATCATAAAAAAATATTATTATTTAGTATTTATATATAGCACCAACATCTTCCACAGCACTGTAAAGATAAACATAGTCATGTCACTAACTGTCCCTCAGAGCGCCTCACAATCTAATCCCTACCATAGTCATAGGTCCATCGTAATTTGGGGCCAATTTTAGGGGGAAAACAATTATCTGTATGTTTTGGTGATGTGGGAAAATTGCAAGACATCCTTTCAAACATCGGACGTCAAAGTAAAACATTTAACTTTAGCACAGGCAAAGGATCACGGTAACACAGTAGGCACATGTTCTCTGGAGTTTGTGGAGAAATGAGTCTGGCCATTATCCAGGAAATCAGGCGCTCATAGTCAACAGAAGAGTAAAAGTCCCTCTTACCATCATTTAAAGAGGAACTCCAGTGAAAATAATGTAATTAAAAAAGTGCTTAATTTTTACAATAATTATGGATTTAGTCAGTGTTTGCCCATTGTAAAATCTTTTAAATCCCTGATTTACATTCTGACATTTATTACATGGTGACATTTTTACTGTTGGCAAGTGATGTAGCTGCTGCATGCTTTTTTGACAGTTGAAAACAGCTGTAAACAGCTATTTCCCACAATGCAACAAGGTTCACAAACCGGAAACTGCCAGGAGTACCACGGTCCTCAGAGTTTCTTGTGGGAGGGGTTTCACCCCAATATCAGTCATACAGCACCCCCGGATGGTCTGTTTGTGAAAAGGAATAGAATTCTCATGTAAAAGGGTTAATCAGCTACTGATTGGGATAAAGTTAAATTCTTGGTCGGAGTTTCTCTTTAAAGCAAATGTTTTTCTATCCTCTTGTTTTCAGTAATGTACCCTGATCTACTTTTGTATATATCTGTCTATATAGACATACAATAGAACAATCCATTTATATCTCATGTTAAAATAATATGCCCTAGTGCCTTTGTGTATCTAAGAACCTAAGTTTAGTACAATGAACAGTGAATACTGTGACTCAATGTTATTAAAACATTTTACATTATAAATATTTAAAATCGAGACATAAATATTTAAAGATGTGGCTTCAACCTAGTCTATATAAAGCTGTCACTTCATCAAAAGATATTTCTACAGGAATTCCCTTTCTTAATGGGGAAAACTTTGCTTGTTAGAGTTTAACTCCAGTCATTCAACTAGGAGTGAGATGTGAATGAAATCCAATGGACTGCTGTTATTACTTTGAGGCCAGTTTTAAACTTGTTAAGAAATGAGGCTTCATATGACTGTGCACCAGCACCACATATGCATAGCCCTGCCCCCCCTGGTTAGGAACGTACTCCCTCCTGGGCAGTATAATGCTGGGGGGTCATACTTTCTGACGACCCAGCACAACAAGGCCAAGACTAAGAGCTGGATAATGGAAGAGGCTACACAGGCTGCCCAGAGCAACTGCAGCTCTGGGCTTCTGATAATGACAGTGCAGTGCGATGTTGCGCTGCTCTTGCAATAGCAAACATTCAGACAGATACAAGACAGACTGGAGTGAGGTAGCCAATAGCAACCGCAGCAATGGCTACCTCGCAAGGACAGGACTATGCTAGCTAAGCATGGGTGATCACGCTAAGCGCAACCTACCGAACCGTGCTAAAACCTGACTAGCTAAACACAGGGTATTAACAGTTCGAGTACGTATGTATCAGCGGCACTGATTTATCACCGTTGCACGAATACAATGAAAATAACAAAAGCTGACTAGAATATGTATACCGTATATACTCGTAAGCAAGCCAAATTTTTGACCCCCCAAATAGTTAGGGGGTCGGCTTGCTTGCGAGTCATGTCCCCCCGGCCGCCGCCGCCGCTACTATTACCTTACCGGCGGCTTCCAATATTTCCCTCTCCGTCTCTCCGTGCAGGCATGTAAATAGTTCGCAGCAGCTCGCCCTACGGCGGCTGCTGTGTGATGACGAATGAAGCGTAGAGAGAGTGGTTCCCATAGTAACGGCGATACATATCGCCGCTACAGGAAGCCACTCTCCATCACACAGCAGCCACCGTAGGGCGAGCTGCTGCAAACTATTTACATGCCTGCACGGAGAGACGGAGAGGGGAATATTAGAGGCCGCCGGTAAGGTAATAGCAGCAGCGGCGGTGGTGGTGGCGGCGTCGGCGGCCGGGGGGGGGGGGGGGGGGGGGAGGAAACGAATTAACTACCTACCTACCTACCTACCAACACTGAGCACTATACTGGGGCACTATGCTAGCTATACTGGGGCACTATGCTAGCTATACTGAGCACTATGCTAGCTATACTGGGGCACTATACTAGCTATACTGAGCACTATACTAGCTATACTGGACACTTTACTAGCTATACTGGACACTTTACTAGCTATACTGGACACTTTACTGGCTATACTGAGCACTATACTAGCTATACTGAGCACTATACTAGCTATACTGAGCACTATACTAGCTATACTGAGCACTATACTGTCTATACTGGGCACTATACTAGCTATACTGAGCACGATACTAGCTATACTGGGGCATTTTACTAGCTATACTGGGCACTTTACTAGCTATACTGAGCACTACCTACCTATACTGGGCACTATACTAGCTATACTGAGCACTATACTAGCTGTACTGGGCACTATACTAGCTATACTGAGGCACTACCTACCCATACTGGGCACTATACTAGCTATACTGGGACACACTGGGGGGATCACGCGGCCAGCATTTCCTACCCTCGGCTTATATGAGGGTCAATCATTTTTTTCTTGGTTTTTCAGGTAAAAGTGGGGGGGGGGGGGCTTGCTTGCGAGTATATACGGTATATTGGCAAAGAACCAATATATAACATAAGCAAGGAAGACTGTCTAGGATCTGAAGCAATACAGCGAACAAGGCTAGGCAATACAAAATCTCTGTACTAGAAGGAGTACGTAGATATGTCCCCGTGGGAAATATATAATCGTAGCTCCACAAGATAACTGAACTAGAAAGTAACAAGACTAGGAATATATTTTACAATATCAAAGGACCCAGTAACAGCTTAGACAGAGCTGAAACTATGACGGGCCGGGGTCTAAGAGGGGAGGCAGACTTTTATGCTGGCATCAGCCAATGGATGCAAGCATGCAAATTTCCACACAGCTGAATGGTAATCATTCAATCCTGAGCTGACCTGAATACCATTTGCCAGCTGAAAGACTATCATAACAAATGCATGCAGTACTATGCAAGAACATGCATGCAGGAAATCCAGGGATATCTGGCTGCAGTTCAGCTGTAGTAAACCATTGGAGGAATGATGACAGCATTCTGAGCTGCCCAGAACTGCAGAGCAATTGCAAATTACAATGTGACTCATTGTGAATGCACAAGCGAATGCAGGCTGACAAGCCAGAACTGTCAGTTTGCGGCTCCACCTGCAATGGACAGAACATGCCACAGGAGCAATCTTAACAGACAGGAAGTACGTTACTGGGATTCCCGTTGGTCCACGCATGAGTACCGAGCCACACCGCGCTCCAGTTTTGCACCCTGCCTGCATCGCACATTGACTTGCATTACAGCATGATCTGTGTGGTAAGCACGGTTCATGCGGTAACGTGCTGCAGACTGTGTCAGATCGGATGTTTCCGGCGTATTGCATCCCACCATATTAAAGGATCTCAGTCACGAAAATATATAATGTAAAATATATGTCCTGATGGAGCACCCCTAGACTAGGGTGCGAAACAGCTGTCGACGCTAACGTGTTTACCCTCTCTCCATAGCACTTATGTGCCTGCAATGTATGTATGGATTTTTATGAATTTTTCTAATAAACAGGATTTTGGACTGGATGTGCCCAGCTACACTTTTCTACAGTAAAATATATGTAAACATATACAATTAAGAAGTATGTTTCTTTCAGAGTAAAATGAGCAATAAATTACTTTTCGGTACTTATCCGTTAGCCGGGCGCATCCGGCAGGTGGCGCTAATTACTATTCCCCCTCCAGGCCGACATGGATAGTAGGGAAATATGTAACTCTGGTGGAGTTTTGTCGCCACCTAGAGGATGCGCCCGGCTAACGGATAAGTACCTACTTTTCTCCTATGTTGCTGTCACTTACAGTAAGTAGTAGAAATCTGACAGAATCGACAGGTTTTGGACTAGCCCATCTCCTCATTGGAGGGGGGGGGGGTTCACAAGGCTTCTTTATTTTCAAAATGCACTTAGTGAATGGCAGTTGCTCCGTCCAACTGTCAAAAAAGTGTACGGTGAGCGGGAAGGCTGTTTAGGACCTTTGTATAAATCTTTTTCAGGGAATGTCTATATAAAGAATAAAGGCCATGCTTGTAAGTGGCAACAACGTAGGAGAGAAGTAATGTATGGCTCATTTTATTCAGGAAGAAACTTACTTCTTATATGTATGTGTTTTACATTTTAAGAATTGTGCAACAGTTCCTCTTTAACTCTGCAATGTTCCATTCAGAGGCGTATCTAGAGGGGTGAAGGCATGGATTGTGCCATGGGCGCCACAGCACCATGGGCGCCAATATGCCTGCCCCTGTACTGCACCAGCCTACCTGCCTCCATGCTTCCCTGTCATTCAGACCTCATGGCTACTTAACTTATGCATGTAAGGCGCTCTGTGCTTAGTATTAGAACAGAGGACAGAGAGTGAATAACAAGAGATACAGTGTTTCCAAAAAAGTAACCACAGCAATATCCTGAGCCAAAACACACAAGCAACCATAACACATCTACACAAGAAATTATGCTGTTTTTAGAGGGGAAGGGGGCTCTAACTGAGGTGATAGGGGTTGCAATTTCATTGTTTGCCATAGGCAGTATATTACTCAGATACGCCCCTGGTTCCATTCACTTAAAGGGAAACCTTAACTGAGAGGGACTAGTTGCTTGTCAGTCCTGCTGATCTCTTTGTCTGCAGTAGTGGCTGAATCACACACCTGAAACAAGCATGCAACTAATCCAGTCTGACTTCAGTCAGAGCATCTGATCTGCATGCTTGTTGAGGGGCTGTAGCTAAAAGTACTAGATTCACAGGATCAGCAGGAGAGTCACTCAATTGGTATTACTTTAAAAGGAAAAATCCATATCCTTCTCAGCTTAGGTTCTCTTTAAAATTGCACTCGCGGCACCTGGGGTAACGCAGCGCAGGTTCACAGTGCCATAGTGTAAGGGGCCCAAAGGCAGATAGAGATAGCAATTTAGTATATAGAGGCAGTCCCCTGCTTACAAACAAGTTCTGTTCCTGGAGACTGTTTGTAAGTTGAATTTGTTTGTAAGTTGAGTTCTGTGTTAAACATGGTGAAACGTGCATAAATGTTTTACTTTCCAACAACTCTTGATGTGGACATAAGGTATAAACTATGTTTTTTAGTCCTTCTCAATGTGCTTTAAAGGCTTTTAGGCTGCTTTCACAGTAAGACGTTACAGGCGCACGTTAGTGCAGCCTGTAAAGCAGCTCCACCGCACAGTAATGAAAAATCAATCAGCTCATTCACAGTGCCCACATCCGTTGAGAGTGCTGCATGCTGTGCGTTATGCGCGGCTAAGCCGCGTTAGACTGTGTGCACATGCTCAGTAGTGTTGGGGAGAAGTGGGGAGTGGCCAGGCACATGGCTAATTAATATTCACTGCAAGGTGTGACGTGCAGTGTTTACTTCCTGGAGAGGCCGCTCTGTGCGGCGATTGGCCGGGCGGAACCACGTGATGCCGCATGCGTCCAAGAGTACGCATCACGGTCGCCAGAGTGAGCTGCACAACGCGGCTCACTCTGATGACCACATCAGAGAGCACCAGGCGTTGCGTTAGGGGCACGTTATGTGCCCTATAACGTCCCCTAAACACAACGTCCTGGTGTGTAAGTAGCCTTAAGGTAGTCATAACAGTACATTTGTACATGGAGACAAGTTTGTACCTCTGAAATGTAACTGTAGCAAAGATGTTTTAAGTATCATTTTTACCCATTTTCCTTTCCTTTGTGTACCTGGAGTCACCGTTGGTGGTTTCATAAACTGAGGAGTTGGAGTTGGTTGATTTTTATACCGACTCCGCAGCCCTGGTTTTACAAGAGATTTTTTTCTAGTGGATCTAAATTCATGCACAGGACACAAGGAAAACACAGGATATAATCCACCCAGTATGGATTCAGAGAGTTAAGCCTGCCTAATCCCCCCTCATATGTGACTAATCACAAATTTTATTTGATCTCTCAGCTGTCAGCACAGGAATCTCGGCAGTCCTTGCCAGAGCAGCCAATTTGTAAACACAGGATGTTAACCTTATGTCTGCTTCCATTATTATTATTATTATTATTTTTAGTATTTATATAGCGCCGACATATTACGCAGCGCTGTACAGTGTATATATATATATATATATCTTGTCACTAACTGTCCCTCAAAGGAGCTCACAATCTAATCCCTACCATTGCCATATGTCTATATTATGTAGTGTAAGTACTGTAGTCTAGGGCCAATTTTTAGGGGGAGCCAATTAACTTATCTGTATGTTTTGGAATGTGGGAGGAAACCGGAGTGCCCGGAGGAAACCCACGCAGACACGGAGAGAACATACAAACTCTTTGCAGATAGTGCCCTGGCCGGGATTCGAACCAGGGACCCAGCGCTGCAAGGCGAGAGAGCTAACCACTACGCCACCGTGCTGCCCAATGAAAGCAGGAAGTAAACACTGCAGATTTATTGAAGGATTTCTATCAGCTCTGTTTTTTTCTGTAAAGGTTATTATGCTGTTGCTTATGTTTTAGAGCAAAGAAGGCGTTCAGGACTGCTTTAAAGTTCTGTTTTGCACCTTTGCTGATCTACTAAGGTCCTCATCATTCATACTTTCATGTGAAATCAATACTATTTTTCTATCTGCTCTATCTTGTGCCCACCACCCACCCATATATTGCACTTTGTTTTCTCTTGTGTCTTATATTTGTTCTTGTTTGTCACCCTTTTATTTAACCATTTATCCATTTTAGCCTGCGGGTATTTTTCACCTTATGGACAAGAGGAATTTTTTACATTTCAGCATTCCTCCCTTTCATTCCCCAACAACTTTATCACTACTTATCACAGTGAAATGATCTATACCTTGTTTTTTTCTGCCACCAAATAGGCTTTCTTTGGGTGGTACATTATGCTAAGAATTATTTTATTCTAAATGCATTATAATGGCAATAATAAAAAAAAAAATGGGAAAAAAATTATTATTTCTCAGTTTTCAGCCAATATAGTTTTAAAATAATTAATGCTACCATAATTAAAAAATCCACACATTTGATTTGCCCATTTCTCCCGGTTATTGCAATGTTAAAATTATATCCCTAGTATAATGTATGGTGGCAATATTTTATTTGGAATTAAAGGTGAATTTTTTCAGTTTTACATCCATTACTAATTTTTAGCCCATAATTTAATATTTGTAGCTGCTACAGCCGCAGGGACGCGCTAGTTAAGTCCCTGCAGTTTGGAGTGCCCGCAATCGCGATGTTGCCGGCAACAGGGGGATTTGCTGCAGGGGACAAAAGTCCCCTGTGCCAATCCGAACATGTGTTCATTCTCGGGCGGACATGTTCGGATTGGCACAGGGGACTTTTGTCCCCTGCAGCAATATTTTATTTGGAATTAAAGGTGCATTTTTTTCAGTTTTACATCCATTACTAATTTGTAGCCCATAATTTAATAATATGCCCTCTTGACATACATATTAAAAAATGTTTATGTAATTTTACTATTTGGCCACAAGATGTCCCCACTGAGCGCTTCCTATTGGAGTACAAAATGAACGCTATATGTTGCTACATTGTAACTAAAGAAGTGGTGCAGGTATCAATGGATGCTTGCGATCACGGTGGCCTGCTGGGTGATTAATGAATGGGAACTTTGTTCCTATTCATAAATCTAATGATCCGCGGCAAGAGGAGGCGCAGCGGCTCCATTTCAGAAAGAACACTGTTTTTGAGCTAAAACAGTGTTCATTCTCGGCGGACATGTTCGGATTGGCACAGGGGACTTTTGTCCCCTGCAGCAAATCCCCCCCTGTTGCCGGCAACATTGTTATTGCGGGCATTTGCCCACACGATCGCCCACATAGTACCCCAAACTGCATGGAAGTGACTAGCACATCCCTGCGGCTGTTACAGGTTCCTCTGCGGACGTGTGGTTCACGTCCCAGCGGCAGAAATGGTTAAAGTGCCAGTGGTCTGAAATTAAGGCCTCTTTTCCACGGACTGTTGATAGGCAGTGAAATGCTTCTCAAAGTGTCACAACTGCTCGCTGCTGCCTGGCAACTGCTCACTGCTGCCTGGTAACTGCTTGAATAGCACACAGTTCAACAGTCCGTAGACTAACTGCATAATATTTGTATGTTTTATAAAGAAAGCAATTATTTTCTGAACTGCCATCAATCTTCCTGTTTCCACTTCCTGTTAGGTGTGAATTTGAGCGTTTTTTTAGCACACAAATTTGCACAGCAATGAATTGCTATGGACCAGTTTCTATAAAGTGTGAAAATCATATCTGGAATAAAAAGTTGTCAACCTGTTGCTAATTTTTAGACATTGCATTTGCATGTTGTACAACACGTGCATTTGCGTTTTGCACGTGTTATCAATAACAGAAGGACTTTCATCCAGGAACTTCTTTTAATCCTTCGTGGTAATGGGTGAGGGACACATCAGTAGCCTTAATGGAAACCAGAGAGGAATAATTAAAAGTTATTTATACATACCTGGGGCTTCCCGCAGCTGCAGAAACCCTAATCGCTCCCACGCCGAGGTCCTCAGCTTCCTCCGTTCGCCGGTGCGGGTCCCGTCCTTCCAGGGGGCGTGGCCAGCCTACGCCAGTGAAGTGCGCTGTTTGCTTATCTCTCCAGCAGCCGCTGGAGAGGTACGCAAGGAGCGCACTTCAGCTACGATCGACTGGCCAGTCGGGCTGAAGTGACGGGACCCGCATCGGCGAACGGAGGAAGCTGAGGACCGCAGCGTGGGAGCGATTAGGGTTTCTGCAGCTGCGGGAAGCCCCAGGTATGCATAAATAACTTTTAATTATTCCTCTCTGGTTCTCTTTAAGGTGGACACTAATGATCCAATTTCTAGCGAAAAATATTTTGAGTGTTCAGATAATTCTGATCGGATTGGTTGTAAATATTCTCCGTTGGTGGACACAATCGATTATGAATGAGTGAAAAAAAATGTCATCCAACTGAATTTTCATCTAACTAAAATTTAGATTTTCTTGTTGGTTGTAAAAGATAGGAAGCAAAGATTGGTTCGTTAATGGTGTAGTGAACGATGTATTACAATATTTCACTTCTGATCAGAATTTCTGATCGCTCGAATGATTTTTCTTTTAAAATTGGATCATTAGTGACCACCTTTATACTCATTTAACCTGAGGAGGGCGGTCATCTAGGGATCCCCTTGTCCCCCGATGCCCCCATGAACCCATGCCACCGGAGCACCGGAGTAGGGGAAGAGCCCCTAGTCCATGGATTGGACAACAGTTTTCGGAGAGAGGAGGCTTTTTCAAGTTGAAGAAAAAAAAGTGAATGTGTCCATTTAAAGGAGCATCTCAACAAGGTAACTCCAGGTGACTCAAGGTGCCTGATAGTTGTTCTATGCAGTACCAAGAAGAGTATTTAAAGGGTTTCACTAACTTATATGTTTCTTCTCGAGTGAATGTGATTTTAATGAGGGCTCGTTTCCACTATCGCGAATCCGCATGCGTCCAACGCATGCGGATTTGCACATGTAATGCAAGTGGATGGGCCTGTTTCCACTGTAGCGTTGTTGAGGTGCATTTTTTTCAGCGGTGAAAAAACGCACAAAAGAGCCACAGAATTTGCCTGCGAGTGGAATGCATGCGAATCGCATCCAATGTATTTAATAGGGAAATCGCATGCGATTTCCCCATGCGTTTTTTGCCGTACCAATGTAAATTCACACAGGCAGTGACATGGTTAAAATCGCATATACCCTAACCTATGCTAATTCGCGGCAAAAAAGCATGGGGAATCGCATCCGCATGCGATTTCATCAGCGGTGGAATCCAGGCGATTCCGCACCGCAATAGTGGAAACGAGCCCTAAATGTTTTTCATTTTTTTTAAAGAATTTCTTCGCATTATGGGGAGATTTGCTTAAAAATAAAAACAAAGAAAAACAGTGCTCAGATCATTTTAATTACCTATATTGTGGGGTGGGGGGGACCTTTGGCTACCTATAATGGGGGCTACATCTTGTGACTTATACTGGGAGACTACATGTGTCCACTAACGATCCAATTTGTAGAGAAAAATCATTCAAGCAATCAGATAATTCTGATCAGAAGTGAAATACGCCATCAACAAATCTTTACTTCCTGTCTATCACAACCGACAATAGAATACAAATTTTGGTTAGACGAAAATCCAATAGGATGACTGTCTTGGTTTTTTTTTTATAATCGTCCATAATTGATTGTGCCCATCAACAAAGATTATTTACAACCAATCTGATCAGAATTTCTAAGCACTTGAATGATTTTTTTGCTAAAAATTGGACCGTTAGTGGCCTCCTTATTTCTGAGTGCTGCACAAGCGCAGAGTGCTCCAGCAGGGCGGGCGTATGTGGCCAGGCATGCGCAGTACGCCCGGCTACCTGCAGAGAACGGGGCTGCTAAGGGAGAATCTAGGAGGCTTTAGACCATGACGAGGGTGTGATCTGCATAGAGGGGGCTCAAGGAAGCCCAGATAGATATAAAACTTTTTTGACCCCTTGTCTCAGGGTCATTTTAAAAATGGTGAACCGCGGATAAGTATTTGCTTTCTGACAACTTTGGATATGTTTTTGGTGGTTTTCAGTGTGCTTTTACAGTGTTTTAAACTACCTATAACAATTTATGCAAACTGTAACAATTAACAACCAAAATATATCATAAAAACAGTATTGAATATTGTGTACATGAAGAAAACATTTTATCTTCGAAACGTTGTAACTCGAGTCGTTTGTAAGTAGGGGACTGTATTTACAGCAATTGCAATCCTTTTGACAAAACTTGCTTTGGAAATTTACTGATAAATTTGTCTTGAAAGAAGTCAGAAAAAACAAAAACCTGCTGACTGGTCCCATTGTAATAAAATCAACATAAATAACAAAGCTAGTACTGTACCATAGGCCAAAAACACGCGTTTCAATAAAGTTGTTCACATTCAAATTGAAAAGCAGCTCTACTGTACACCTCTCCCCCTGCTGTTATGCATCGACGGGCGGAAGTGACGCAGGTTTTCCCGCTTGGCTCCCCGTCTATCCACCATAGTAGCGAGTTCGCGACATTCTCCTGTTCGGCCTTCACGGCTGCCGTGGCAGAAGATGGCGGACGGAGTGGATCACATAGATATCTACGCGGACGTGGGCGAGGAGTTTAACCAGGTAACGTGCAACACGCATGTCTTCTCCCCGGGCAGAGGCGCGCTTCGGGCGGTTGTGTGCTGCTGTATGGGAAGCAGACGGGCTTTCTGCAGCAGCGGTGCCAGCAACACCTCCGTTACTTTCTATCGTTGTGGATGGACTAGAGGCTGAACACGGTGGCTGGAGAGAGGCTGAATCCGGGACGCGACGTTTTCTTTGTGTAGGCCGCATGTGGAGCAGGCCGCAGAGCATGGGGTCATCGCCCCGCCTCCTCCACTCTACTGCTGCTCACACATAAACAATAACACCGGGACTGTGTGTGAATGCGGCCTTTGCAGCGCTGCGCCCATCTATAAGGCCTCCAGTCTCTGAAGTCTATGTGCCTCTGTATGTAGGCGACTGCCTCCGATATGTAAACGTTCTCTACGCTTGTTTAAATACATGCTTTTTTTTATTAAAGTATTTTTTTGTAAGATGGAAACAGAGCTTCTAGCCTACCTGAAGCAAGGCTAAAAATTCAAATTGAATAATGTGTTAATTCACTAAGGTAGGGCACACACTTGTAATTGCAAATCAATGAGAATTCCATTGTTTTCATCCATGCTACGTTTTTCTCTACGGTAAAAAATCAGGACAGCTTCCTACTATTTTTCCACATATGTGTGTTTCTAACTCTGTTTTATCCTGCTATTGCAGAGCAAAGAAGAAAAAACAAAAACTGACTGTGATATGGGACAAGTGTGCACTCTGCTTTACTTCTAAAACTTAAGTGCTTGAGGGCTGTGATTGGCAAAACCCTGTGATCCGAAATTGGATCGGGCCTAGTGAATGTTTAAGCCTGATGCAGCATAGTTTTAACTACAGCTGCTCCTGAGCACAGCTGAACGCTTTACCATGATCAGAAGCTGATTTCATTGGCTCTTGACCCTGTGATCACTGTTAGCCAATCACTGTGATCACAAAAAAAAAGGCTCTGGTACTTAAAAAGCTGACGCAAAAGGGAAAAAAAAATCATACATATGTGGGGCTACATTCGGCCTGATCAGTCCCTCGCCGTCCTCCTCCGCTATGGCTTCCAGTAACTTAGGGAGTCTGGGCTTACTGTGCACTACTACGCAGTACTACTGCGCAGACACACAGTTCTCCCAAAGTGCACATGGCCGCATTGCACCTGCAACGACTGGTTGAAGTCACTGGGAGGATCCAGGCGGTGGAGGAGGATGACGAGGGACCGATCAGGCTGAAGGGGGCTAGCCCCAGATAAGTATGAATTTTTCCTTTCGATTCATCTCAGGTACACTTAACTTTCCTGGCGTTCAATCTCCCCAGGATTTCTGTGCAAAAGGTGATCCAATTAATTTTCATAACCTTTTTTTCCTGTAACTTGCCAAAATGTGTCAAGCAAGGGTCTGGTATATTATTATTATTTATTAGATTTATATAGCGCCAACATATTATGCAGCGCTGTACAATAAATAAGTTTACAGACAATAACAGGGGTGACAGAACAATACAGGTAATAGACAATAGATACAACTAAATACAGGTAATAGCAAAAAGATACACAACACAATGCAGACAGTAGTACAATGCCAGATCATAAACTGGAGTGGTAGTGGTAACAAGTTCCAAATTCTGGGTAAAGTGCGCACAGTTATGTATGATACACAAGGGGAGAGGGCCCTGCCAAAGGCTTACAATCTAGAGCGAGGGGTTGGTGATACAAAAGGAGGGGGTGCAACAAGAAGTTATTGGCAGAAAGGATTAGGGCAGTGTTGAGTTGATGTAGGCCTCCTTGAAGAAGTGAGTTTTGAGTGCTTTTTTGAAGGTGGGAGCGAGTCTGATGGGCAGTGGGAGAGAGTTCCACAGGATGGGGGCAGCTCTAGTGAAGTCGTGCATGGGAGTGCGAGATGCGTGGGGTGGTTAAGAGGAGGTTGTTGGAGGAGCGAAGTGGGCGGCCAGTTGTATATCTGCTGACCAAGTCAGAGATGTAGCTTGGGCAGGACTTGTGTATGGATTTGTAGGCCAAACATAGGACCTTGAAGCTAATTCTGAAGTGAATTGGAAGCCAATGAAGGGATTTGCGTAGAGGAGTCGTGGAGACAGCGGTGGGAGGAGTAGAGGAGTCTGGCTGCTGCGTTCATGATGGATTGTAGGGGGGCTATGCGGTTTTGAGGGAGGCCTGACAGGAGGGAGTTGCTGTAGTCCAGGCGGGAGATGAGGGCATGGACAAGGAGTTTGGCAGTGTCTGGGGTCAGGAAAGGCCGGATCTTGGAGATGTTGCGTAGGTGGAAATAGCAGGCCCTAGCTACGGTTTGGATGTGGGAGGTTAAAGAGAACCCGAGGTGTGTTTGAAGAATGTTATCTGCATACAGAGGCTGGATCTGCCTATACAGCCCAGCCTCTGTTGCTATCCCAAACCCCACTAAGGTCCCCCTGCACTCTGCAATCCCTCATAAATCACAGCCGTGCTGTGAGGCGGTGTTTACATCTGTAGTGTCAGTCTCAGCTGCTCCCCCGCCTCCTGCATAGCTCTGGTCCCTGCCCCGTCCCTTCCCTCCAATCAGCAGGGAGGGAAGGGATGCAGGCGGGGACTGGAGTTCTGCAGGAGGCGGGGAGAGCAGCAGACTGACACTACAGAGATAAACACAGCCAGCTCTGACAAGCTGTTTGTCAGCAGCATGGCTGTGATTTATGAGGGATTGCAGAGTGCAGGGGGACCTTAGGGGGGTTTGGGATAGCAACAGAGGCTTGGCTGTATAGGCAGATCCAGCCTCTGTATGCAGATAACATTCTTCAAACCCACCTCGGGTTCTCTTTAAGGAGAGGGCAGAGTCCAGGGTGACACCCAGGCAGCGGGCTTGTGTGGTTGGATGAATGATTGTGCCATTGACAGCGACGTAGAGGTCAGTGGGGGGTGAGGCAGCACGGGGTTGGATTGGTCAGCTATCCTTGTCTCCCTGTTTATCAGAGCTGTATGGAAGAATAGATCTCACTGTGCCCATAAAACACGCCTCTTTCACCCTTCTGGCCCGCCCTTGTATCCTATTTACCTCCTTCTCTGCCTCTCAGATCTCACACATGTGCGCCTGCACCGCTTCACTACAGTCCACAGCAGCGAGATCTGAGAGGCGGTAACAGGATTGGGCGTATCACCCGGCATCAATGACACCCGGCGTATAAGACGACCCCAACTTTTCAGAAGATTTTCAAGGGTTAAAAAGTAGTCTTATACGCAGGAATATACAGTAGCTATGACTGACATCCTTCTCCTCTGATGAGCTCTCCTCTGCATACAATTAAACTCCTGCATAATTCACTCAAATAGTTCCATCTTCACATCTAAAATACCTCACAGAATTACTTTACCGACAAGAAATCAGCTGGTCTAATCTCTGTTAGAAAAAGTGGGCGTGGTTACTCCTTGTTTTCCTTTGTGAAGTGTGTTATTACTGAGGCAGGGAACACACTTGACTTTAAGTTTTCCGCGCGCGTTTTTCTGCATACCGTATATACTCGCATACAAGCCGAATTTTTGACCCCCAAAAAGGGGGTCAAAAGTTGGGGGGTCGGCTTGTATGCGAGTCTTCCCTGGTGGTCTAGTGGTGGGTGGTCCGCGCCCCGCTTCCCTCCCCGCTCCCCCCGCGGCCGCCGCTGCTATTACCTGCTTAGGCAGCGGCCGCTTCCTAATCCGCGTTCCCCTTCTGTTTCAGAGTGTATCACAGCAGCGCGCCCGGCGCTGCTGCTGTGACGATGCAGAAGGGGAAGGAAAGAGCGGTTCCCCTGGTAACGGCGATACAGATCGCCGCTATAGGGAGCCGCGCTCTTTCCTGCACTCTGCATCGTCGCAGCAGCGCCGGGCGCGCTGCTGTGATACACTCTGAAACAGAAGGGGAACGTGGATTAGGAAGCGGCCGCTGCCTAAACAGGTAATAGCGGCGGCCGCGGGGGGAGGGGGGAGCATTACCTACCTATGCTGGGCACTATACTGGCTAAACTGGGCACTTTACGAGCCATACTGGGGCACTATACTGGCTAAACTGGGCACTATACTGGCTAAACTGGGCACTATACTGGCTAAACTGGGCACTATACTAGCCATACTGGGGCAATATACTGGCTAAACTGGGCACTATACTAGCTAAACTGGGCACTATACGAGCTAAACTGGGCACTATACGAGCTAAACTGGGCACT
Organism: Hyperolius riggenbachi; assembly: GCF_040937935.1. Lineage (NCBI taxonomy): Eukaryota > Metazoa > Chordata > Amphibia > Anura > Hyperoliidae > Hyperolius > Hyperolius riggenbachi. Next base: position 313,401,921 of record NC_090648.1, read on the forward strand.
ATACTAGCTATACTGAGGCACTACCTACCCATACTGGGCGCTATACTGGGCACTTTACTAGCCATACTGGGGCACTATACTAGCTAAACTGGGCACTATACTAACTAAACTGAGGCACTACCTACCCATACTGGGCGCTTTACTGGGCACTATACTGGCTATACTGGGCACTATACTGGCTATACTGGGCACTATACTGGACACTACCTACCTATACTGGGCACTATACTAGCTATACTGGGACACACTGGGGGGCTGCACCAATCCAGCATTTCCTACCCCTGGCTTATATGGGGGTCAATCATTTTTCCCTGGTTTTTCAGGGAAAAGTTGGGGGGTCGGCTTATATGCGGGTCAGCTTATATGCGAGTATATGCGGTACTTTTTCTGCACACCAAGTGTGTTTCCATGCAGGAAAACGCGCGCGTTTTTTCACAGCAGCTGATGTAAATGATAGAGGAAACTGCCAAAATGTGCAGAGTCATCATGCAGAATGTCAGTTTTTTTTCTGCGTGCGAACAACACAGTAAGTGTGCACTAGCACATTGATTACCATGAGTTCTCAGTTTTTCTGTGCAGAAAACGTGTACGAAAACTGTCAAGTGTGTTCCCTGCCTGAATGTTAGACCAGGTCTAAAACATTACACCAAACCATCAGTAGACTAAAAACCATCTGTAGACTAGTCTAAACTGCTTAGTGAATTGAGACCATTGTTATGGCTGTATGGTCCACAAGCTTACCGGATCTTCGCACAGAGCATCGTTCCAGTGCAAGGAGGGTTTCATCTTCTGGCCATGCCTGCCGCACGGTCAGTTGAAACCCAAATCAACTCGCGTTGAGTCGAGTAGAGGGCCCCAGTATACAGTGCAGGAGAGTATTGATGTGTATGCACATCAATACTGTTCACAGCATGTTTTGTATTGACGTGTATAACTGTCAATACTGCTCGGGAGGCTAAGGGGCCAGAGCCTGCTTGTTCCCAAAAAGTTTAAAAACGTGTACCCACAGGGTAATCAAAACAAAGCATGGGAGTTGTTTTTATTACTGGGCTTTCCCCCTTTTACTGGCCCTATAGCTGGCTCAATGTTGTTTGGGTTGGCTTGCAGCCACTTCTTTAGTGTTTCCTATGTGCAGTCCACTTACTAGTTCCTTAGAGGTGTCACTCAATATGTTTCCTCATTAGTGTGACTGATCGCTGTCAGATCAGATTGTTTGGGAGTGAATTAATTTCCTGACTGATTGGAAGCAATTGAGAGGTGATCAGATATGACAGTAAATATTTATCTTTGTTCATATGATGCAATAGTGTAAGCAAAAAACAATTGAATGAAACATTAAAAGGCAGAGCCATCCTAGGTATGTGTATACGTTGGTTTGGCATTTTACATCCAATCAAACCAGTTGAAGATTTAGTGTTAAAAGCAGGGCTGTGGAGTCGGTACAAAACTCTTCTGACTACAACGCCGACTCCTCAGTTTATGAAACTCCGACTCCGGATACCCAAAATGGCCTCGACTCCGACTCCTTAGTCTAATACTTAACTGGGCTTTGGATTTTGTACAAAATCATCCGACTCCTGACTCCGACTTTTCAGTTTATGAAATCAATGACTCCGACTCCAGGTGCCCAAAATTGCCTCGACTCTGACTTCGCAGCCCTGGTTAAAAGAACAAGCGACACCCATGCTAACCTAGAAATAAAAAACACATAAGTAGAGAAATACTACTTCTACTTACATAACAGATGTATTGTGCTATCCACATAATGATTCCTGTGAATTTTATAAAGGAAAAGCAGAAAATCCTATTCTAGGCAATGGCCATTTTACCAGGGCTGTGGAGTCGGAGTCGTGGAGTCGGGCAATTTTGGGTGCCTGGAGTCGAGTCGGGAAAAAATGCACCGACTCCTAATGAATTTGTAACTGTAATTAAAATAGAAAATATGATAAAATGTTCTATTTCTCAGATAATAGTCATTAAAAATAATGTATATATACAGTAATAGCTGTGCTTAGTCAACAAAAATGAAATAAATCAATCAAAATTAGTTACTTGTGCTGCTTCAATAAAGCAGTTCCCGTATTTTTAAGGTCAGATATACATTTCTGATTGTGACTGTATATATGACAGTGTTCTCCCCAGAATTTTTTCCCAGCCGGGTGGCATGAAAAAGTAGCCGGGTGGGAAACACTAAGTGATGCTAATGGAGAAAGGCATCTTGCACTGAATGGTGCCGTTTTGATGTGCAATCCGATAAAGTGCTGCTAAAGCCGGATAAAAAGGGGCTGTAGACAGGGTGACTAATTTAGGCCCAAAACCACACATCCCCACAGACTGTTTTGTTATCTAATTCAAAAAGTCTCACAATAGTTTTTGCTGTCATAGCAGTAGCACACCCAGTGTAGACATGCTTGTTGTTTGTCTATGCTAAACAGCATCCACTACAAAGGAAAATAAAAGTGCTTGGGGGTTTGTGCTGTGGCTTCTCCCCTTAAAAAAAAAAATCAAGCACTGGTAAACAGACATACATACTGTATACAGGAAATACAGTATATAGAGGACAGGGGGGTTGAGTAGAAGAAGTGAATGCAAACTGAAGGGAAGAGGAATAGGTGTGTCTGGGAGGGAGATAGATTGTCTTTGAGGGACAGAGAGTGTGTGTGAAAAGGACTGGGAAAGGGGAAAGAAAAAAGAGGTAGAAAGTGTGTGAGAGAGAAATGTATAAGAGGGAGACAGACTAATGCAGAAAAGAAAATGTATGTGAGTGCACAGCACACTGCATGCAGGAAGTCAGCAGACTGATGTCCAGGACAGCTAGCTATGTAACGTCTCTGGCAGAGCAGTGGGGGAAGGGAAGCAGTAGTGGCTGTAAAGTTGTTTGATACCTGTCTCGGTAGCACAGAGACGGCAGCTGACAGTCATCACAAGGATTCCCTTGCTCGGGGACCATTACTGATATCAGATAACCATCTGCCCTGCTGCTGCTCTCCCCGGCATGAGGCATGAACGAGTGCTGCTCCACGCTGTTCTCTATGTGCTCTGAGCTCTGATCGGGGGAGGCTGGGGCACGTGCTGGGAAATGTCCTTCATGATGGGAAGACAGTAGGAGGAGAGCCGTTCTCTGCACTACTCAGGCAGATCAGTGAGTGACTCATCAGAGGGAACACAGTAAGCCCACGTCTTCAGTTCTTTCTCTAAATGCTCCGACTCCTTCAAAGCTCCCGCGGTCTGGCTTGTAATGTCAGGAGCTGAGGAGGGCGGAGATTGTGTAAGAGTGACAGCGGCCAGCTCCAATGCCACAGCCGCTGAGCACTGTGCTGTGCTGTGCTGGACGAGTGTGGAGGACGGCAAATACGCTGCAGACAGGGAGTGATCACAGCAGCCGGGCGGGGACTGACCTCCAGCCGGGCGCTCCGCCCAGTTAAAAGGCTCTGGGGAGAACACTGCATGATGTGTACACAGGAATCTCTTATATATACTAAATAACATCTATGCTGTAAGTATAAAGCCTGATGTGTAGCCGTGTCACTAATAGAGATGGTCAACGAGATGGAAATAATTCTGCATTGATGCTGATTTATGCAAATGTATGCACTCCCTTTGCTGATGAAATCAAATAATTTGATATGTTGTTAAAATTTGGTTTGGTGACTTCAAATTAAAGGGTAACTGAGACGGATGAAAAGTAAAGTTTTATACATACCTGGGGCTTCCTCCAGCCCCCTTCAGGCTAATCAGTCCCTCGCTGTCCTCCACCACCCGGATCTTCTGCTATGAGTCCTGGTAATTCAGCCAGTCAGCGCTGTCCGGCCGCATGCCGCTCCCACAGCCAGGAACATTCTGCACCTGCGCAATAGTGCTGCACAGGTATAGTATGCTCCTGGCGGCGGAGTGTGTGCATGCGCACTACGTTCGACTGGCTCAAGTACCTGGACTCATAGCAGAAGATCCAGGTGGTGGAGGAGGACAACGAGGGACTGATTATCCTGAAGGCGGCTGGAGGAAGCCCCAGGTATGTATAAAACTTTAATTTCATCTGTCTCAGGTTTACTTTGTTACACAGTAGTACTATACTCTACATATGCACTCCCCACAGAGCTGCAGGGAATCCACTGAGAATGCTGTGCACATTGAACACAGAGGTGTTGTCTGTTTACAATCTCCTCATTCCCCTGCAGAGTACCTGCACATCATTCTTACATGTACCCACACTTACATTGCCTAGGGCCTGATAGATGTTCTTTGTTCCGGTTTGTACCTTTTACAAGTACTCTTACCAAGGACTAGTTTTAGTCTAAATGTAATAAATATAGTAGTCTACATATCCTTCTCACTTCAGTTGTCTTGTAAAATTCCTAAGCGTTGGCAGTTGAGACGAATTTCATGTTACATACTTTTAATCAACAAAATTATAATATGCAAATTAGAGGAGTCAGAGTCGGTGGAATCCTAAACTGAGGAGTCGGAGTCGGTGGATTTTTGGACCGACTCCACAGCCCTGCATTTTACCAAGCCAAAGCTGACATCATATCCTCCCTGACTCTTGTTTTTCCCCTCCCTTCTCTTGTTCATTGTGTATTCATTAGCTGCCCTCCTCCCAGAGTCTTCAGACACTCACACTGAGGTGTATACTAGGAACTGCACTGTCTTTTTTTTTTTTTTTTTTTTCCCCTCCCCTCTCCAATCGCTGAGTCACCTCAGCCTTGCTTGTAAACACAAGTGAGCAGAGATGTTTCAGATAAAAAGCTAGGCAGAGAAATGGAAGAGGAATATATTCTAGATAAAATCTTTATCACTTAATACAAGCAAACCAGTTGCTGTTGAAATTTGAGTTTTTATGGTGACAATACTGCTTTAAAGAGGAGCTGTCAGCCATACTATCTTAGGAAAAAAACAAAACACATATATAAGTAGATAAATACTTGCTCTACTTACATAACATATGTATTGCGCGTCCATGTTTTTGATTTTAGTGATTTTTCTACAGCAAAAAAAGAGAAAATCCTTCTTGGCATTTCCCATTTTAACACTGGCTATTTTGAAGCCAATCTTGATGTAATTTCCTTCCTTACTCTCCTCTGCATTGCCCGCCCTCCACAATAGAAAGTGCATTGTCTTAGCATGAGAAATATTGGCCAATCTGAGAGGAATTTAGGTGTGGGAGGGGAGAACAGGAGGGAAAGAGGCGTCAGCCAATCAGGCTGCATTAGTTAAGTCTGAGGGGAAAGGAGAGAAGCAAAAAAGGACAACCCAGCATGCCCTGCAACCTCCTTCGTGTGTACCAAATAAGAGTCAGGTAAACTGGGGAATGATCATTTATCAACAAGAAAAGTAATAGTGATTTTTAACTTTTGGATTGCCTGGTTAGCATCCTTATCACTTGTTTACCAGATAAAAATAAAAATTGATTTTTGATTTTATCCTGTTGAAGCGTTATGACTTTAAAATGAGTCTCTGCACTCTCTTCCCTACAAAATCCTAGATAACACTGTTTAGTTATTTCTGAGCTGATTAAAATGTTATACATTTGTAACAGAATCAAAGCAAAGCACTCTCCTTCCCCTAGTAATTCAATAGCATGCCTAATGAATTAACAAGTGAAAATATAAACATTTTAGGAGCAGATAAATGTAACAATTAGGTAGTGTATACAATGTGTTACTAATAAATTATCAAAACAAAAGAAATGTTTGTAAATAGGAGAAATCGACAATGTGTGGGTTTAATGTACAATAAGACTGTTTACATTAAAGGAGTTATCTGGCAAATGTAATGAAAATACGGGCTACTTACCCAGGGCTTCCTCCAGCCCCAAGCTCCCAGCACATCCCTCGCCGCAGCTCTCCCCGCAGCAGTTCGCTGCCTCCCGGTCCGCGGTGATGACTTCAGGCTGGCCTGTACTGCACCTGCACGAGCGGCGCTGTCAATCACCGCCACGTGGACTGAAGCGTACTGCGCCTGCGCAGTATGCTCAGGTCCACGTGGCGGTGATTGACAGCGCCGCTCGTGCAGGCGCAGTACAGGTTGGCCTGATGTCATCACCGAGGACCGGGAGGCAGAGGCGGCGAACGGCTGCGGGGAGAGCGAGGGAAATAAAAAAACACATATATAAGTAGATAAATGCTACTTCTACTTACATAACAGATGTATTGTGCTATCCACGTAATGATTCCTGTGAATTTTATAAAGGAAAAGCAGAAAATCCTATTCTAGGCAGTGGCCATCCTGCCAAGCTAATGCTGACATAATATCCTCCCTGACTCTTGTTTTCCCCCCTCCCTTCTCTTGCTCATTGTGTATTCATTAGCTGCCCTCCTCCCAGAGTCTTCAGACACTCTGACTGAGGTGTATACTAACTGCAGTGTCTTTTTTTTTTTTATTTACACATCCATTTGCTGAGTCACCTCAACCTTGCTTGTAAACAAAAGTAATAACGGAGTTTCTGATAAGCAGCTAGGCAGGGAGATAAATGGAAGAGGAGGAATATATTATAGATAAAAAGAACTCCCAGCATTCAACTCTTTGGCACTGTTTGGCACTAGGGCCAGTGCTCCTAAAGTATGTGATAACTACAAACCATAACAGCAGAAAAAGTTTTGAATGCAGGATTAGCATCTTTATCACTTAATACACTCAGACCAGTTGCTGTTGAAATTAGATTTTTATGGTGACAATACCTCTTTAAAGCTATAATGTATGAAAGTGGATAAATTGTGTATTTTTTTCACCTTTTCCCCTATTTTCATTTTAAAATGCATAAAATGCAAAATTAGGTAATTACTGAAAACAACTATAAGCCACAAAAAGCCTAATTTGTCCTGAAAAAGAACTATATACATCAATTAGTTGTGATAGTTATTGATAAAGTTATTGCCAAAGTAATCAGAACTGAGCTGAACTGTGAAAATGACCAGGAACGCGAAGTGGTTAAGCCCGACAGTTACATTTTAAGGCTGGCCACAGATACACTTGGTTTTATTGCCTAATTAACTTGTTTAGTCAAACTAAGGTAGGTAATTTGTGCACCACAAGGCGTCTGCTAATTTAGGCTCAGTTAAAGACCACAATGTTAAATGCGGCTATAGTGTCACCCAGTGTATAGTTTGGACATTAGCCCGATAACTCATAATGTGCCTGTAGGAATGGGTAGTGTAAGGGCCTGTTTCCTCTATACCTAGGTGAATTCACAAAGAAAAAAACCACTTGTGAATTCACGTATGTATGGTGGTTTGCGGCTGTTTTTTCGTGCGATTTTGCATGCGCAAGCAAATTTTTTTTTAACTCCCCCCCCCCCCCCTTGTTATTCATCAATATTGACGTACGCATGTGAAAATGCGTAAAACACACAGAAAATTGATAGTGGCGGATGTGTTTATTTTCCCGCCTGTGGGGAGGAAGAGATTTTTGCCTGTAATGGAAACAGGCACATTGAAATACATTGTATATGTGAATTTGTGTGCAGCTAATGCATGTGAATTTGCTAAGTGGAAACAGGCCGTTAGGTGTAGGGTAGCAGGAGGGTTTTGTGATTGGAGTTGGTAGGGAGGATATTGTGTTAGGTCATAGTAGGGGGAGGGTTGTGTTAGGTCATGTTCAGTGGGATGTTGTGTTGTTTCCCTGTATAACAGGAATGAAAAAGCTGTATCGCACAATATGGCCACATAGTCGCATACAGTGAAGCATACAGTCAAAGAAAAGTATACTTTACTGTGCCATACCACAACGCTACCACTGCACTGTGTACATTGCATAGGTGGTGCATTGCAGTGCAGTACAATACCATGAACAAGGCCTTAGAAAGTAGGTAGAGGGGAAGGTTTGTGTGAGAGGTAGGTTAGGTAAAGTAATGGAATTTCAGCAATACTTGCAATATTCCACTAATGGCTTCACACGGCACCCAAATTCTTCAGCTTCCTTTTTCAACGTATGCAGCAAAATTGTCTTCTGTGTTTAATGATGGGTGCTGCTTGACTGAAAGAACAGAGTCTGTAAGTCCAAGCACCTGCCCCCTTGTAATCATGGAGGGGACACCTGCAAATCTATTCCTGTAAATGAGCTATCATTTTGGGTTGTTGATCCAATATAAAGGTTACATTTCTGTTACAGGAGGCAGAATATGGTGGCCATGAGCAGATTGAACTTTATGAGGATGTCATCTCTCCATCTGCGAATAATGGCGATGCCCCTGAAGACCGTGATTACATGGATAATCTTTCATCGTCAGTTTCGGATGACGTGATAAAAGGGGCAGGTTCTAATGCCGCATTTTCTTATACCGGAAAAAGAATAGCATTGTACATTGGAAACCTGACATGGGTAGGTAGTAGCTGATGTTAATTCTTAGCTTACTAAACATTTTTTTCTTAGTGAAAAGATGAATGTAGTTTAAGTTGGTAGTCATTACACGTTTGTATCCTAATGAATGAGAATTAGACTGCTGCATGCAAGTCAGAAACCGCTCTCCTTACAGCAGTCTTATGCTCTGTAAGGGCCCTTTTCCACTAGCAATCACAAATCAGAGACGCCAGCGACTGCAATTTTTCATTAATTTTGTTATGCGGTTGCAACTTTTCATTTGCATTGCATTATCCCCTTTAAAATCGCTCCAGAAAGCGAATCACTATAGTGTAAAATACTTCTCATGATTTCTATGATAAAGTAGCAACCCTTGCGATTTAAAAACCACTAGCAATTTGCGATTCAGCTGTGCAGTGGAAAAAGGCCCTTAATCTGACATCTGATGAACACTGTACATCTATACATCTGATATGATAAACATTATACATTTATGAGCTTTGTTTTAAACAATAAAAAAAATATACTGCATAAGCATTCGATGGATGAAAATATATTGTGCGGGGAAGGTAGATTCTTGCATGGCTGTTTTCTCACGGTCCCTTTCTGCTCTTGTAAGAGGCTTGTTTGACAAGCTATTCTATGGAAACCATGCTGAAGCCTGAGTTCAGTCAGGACTTTAGTTTTGGATAAGGTAAAAAAAAAGGTTAATGGCTTGTTTTCTTTGTTTACTTTGTGCTTGTGGGAGATAATTTTTTTGTATTTCTGTTGAGATAGGGAGTGGGTTAAATTTATTTAAAGAAAACCTGTACTGAAATAGGGCCCTTAGGGGGTACTTACCTCGGGAAGGGAAACCTCTGTATCCGATTGAGGCTTCCCCTGTCCTCCTCCGTCCCACGGTGGTCTCTCTAGGCTGTTCCAAATGGCGGCCTTGTAAATATTTACCTTCCCCGGCTCCAGCGTAGTAGAGTGGACCTGACTGGGATCGGCTATTTCTGCCTGATCCAAGCCGCTACTGCGCCTGCGCCACAGCCTGACAAATTGTTGGCTGTGGCTTCAGAGGGGCCTAGAGAGACCACCGTGAGACTGAGGACGACGGGGAAAGCCTCAGTCGGATCCAGAAATTTCCCCCTCCTGAGGTAAGTATTCCCCAGGGGCCCTTTTTTATTCAGTACAGGTTTACCTTAAATTACGGTAGTCAAAGCAGTGATACATTATTTTGTATTGGATTTTTTTTCCTGTTGTACCTATTCTTTCCCTGGTGTTAGAAGCTTGACCCTTGGGGAGCTAGGTCCAAAATTACCGGTGGTAGGCATTCTAACCCTTTCACACTAGATTAAGAATTTAAAGAAGAAAATGTAGACTTTTTTTCTTGAGTATAAAATCAAATCTGATTGTTTTATTTGCATTCTTTTTAAATATATTCAGTGGACAACAGATGAAGACTTGACTGACGCTGTTCATTCTTTGGGTGTTAATGATATTTTGGAAATAAAATTCTATGAGAATCGTGCAAATGGACAGTCAAAAGGGTACGTTTTCTTATTTACAAGAACACATGTACAGAGGTGTTATTAATGCCACTTTCCAGCTAAAGCTTTTTATCTTGTGCATTCCTTCTCCCTTGTCTATAAGCTATAGGTAACATTCTGGTGTTAAGTCTTGTAAAAACCACAGTTTGCCAATTAGCAGCAGTGACATTGCTGTGGTTTCTCAGCATCAGATGACAGTACATTTGCTCCCAGTAGCTGGAACCGTGCTCTCACCACATGCCTAATTACTCCCTCCATTGCTCTTTACTGTTTTCTGGTCATTAGAGACTCTGTAACAAAATTTTCAGCCTTATTTCTTCTATCCTATAAGTTCCTATACCTGTTGTAATGTGGTCTGTCTTACTGCAGCCTTTCCTAGTTGCACAGTGGCTGTATTATCTCTTATCTAATCTTCTTTCCTTTGCCGGCTTTGTCGGCTCGGGCAGGAATTTGCTGCTCTGCTGTGATAGGATAGAAGTTATGCACACCCTCTCCACGCCCCCTCTAGGCGCGGTATGCGTCACAGACTGAGCTTCTCTGAGCCTGTCACATGCTGGTTAGCAGCCATGTTTTTTGTTTGTAAACACTGCCTAAAACTGGCAATTACAAGCCAGGATCTCAGCAGGGAGTGGCAGAAACAGTATATAGGGGACCAGGAGAACATAATGAATAGAATGGTATGCTTTTTATCATAAGAATTTTAGAGTACAGATTCTCTTTAAGGCATTTACAAGACTTTGTGTAAAGCCGCTGTGTTTTTTATAGTCTGGGGCTAGAAAGACACAGATTTATTAAAAAAAAATCCACGCACTTCTCAGATGTCAGAAGTTGTACATGTAAATATGATTTTATTATTGCATCTGTCTCAAATTGCTTGTTGTGGGGAATCTTAGTGTCACCCTTGGGGGGGTCGGAAACTCAAGTATGAAAAGCAGATTCCTGATTCCCTCCTTTAATCTTAATTTTCCCAAATTCTTCTATTACTGCACCACTAGGTGGGCTGCTGACATAACGCAGTGCACACTCTTGAAGGTTGAAACATGCACTTTATTTTTCATAGTATGATGAATTATGTAGCAATACCATGCTCACACCAAGTCTTAAATCGTCTTTGATGCCCTCTTCCGGGTCGTCCGATTTGGGCATTTCTCCAGCCCCATAAACAAGTGAGTCCCTCACCGCCCTCCCGCGATCTGACATTCCGCGGCAGTCAGCCCCAGTAACTGGCTGTCTGTTCCAGTCTGGGTCTTCTGCGTATATGTGGAAGCTACCGGGGCTAAACGGCAGACCATGGGAGGACGGCGATGGTCTCACACGTGTTTATCGGTAAGTATCGATTCTTTGTATTTTATCCTCCTATTTTTCTGCTTTATTTTTTGAATGTACACAAAAAGTTACATCATATAAACAAAACACTCAAATGACTACTACAAACTGTAAACAAAATACCAAAAGGGCGACCAGAGCCCTAGAAGACATGCATGAGTTAGGAACAACATAGAGTAAGTAGAACAATGATAAACCCTATAATAAAGTATAAAAAGTATCTTTATCAAGCAGGCAGTAAAGATCTGCCCCCACGTGCACAGGTTGTTAACTAAGAAACTATATATATACTCTCTATCCGGAGCCCATATGGGGAACATGCATCCAGACCCCACCACACATCAGACCAGGGAGAGAAGAGATAACCATAAAAATCATAATAAAAACCGAGGCATATGGGGTTCATAAAGGTCGAAAAGGAAGAAAGGGGAGAGAGAGAGGGATAGATAAACAAGACACCTGGGATAGGAAGGGGCGGATAAGCCTTCTTAGCTCCAAGCTAATGAAATGGATTCAGGAAGCATCCCAAAGAAGTAATTACCAGAGGGGTGCAGCATTAGAAATTTAATAATCCAACAAGAGCTAACTGTATAGAGGTCAACAGGAACTTGTATTCATCATATTCTAAAAACTCCAACCATGGAAGCCTTGTGCGAGAGCACTGTTCATCAAGATTATGTAACAGGCCTGTGAGAGACTTCAGTGTTCTCCCCAGAAATATTTTCCAGCCGGGTGGCATGGAAAAGTAGCCGGGTGGAGAAGTAAGGTCACACTGTTTGCTACTGGGTGAGGAAGTAAACTAATACTGAGGGCAGAGGGAGAGTTACGCTGGGTCGTGAGAGGTTGGCACCAAGCTGGATGGAGAGGGGGACATCTCTTTTGGGAAAGAGAGTAAGGCTTCTTGCACACTGCAAGCAATTCCGATTCAGATTCGCTTTTTAATCAGTTTTTACATCAGATTCAGATTACGATTTGCAGTGTGCAGGGAGAAAACTGCAAATCTGAATCGGAAGTAAAAACAGATTAAAAAGCGGAATCTGAATCTGAATTGCTTGCAGTGTGCAAGAGGCCTTACATTGTGAACGTTCCCACAATGCTGCAGGCAGCACATTAGCGATTTTAAACAAATCACAACTGCAGTATTATTGCTACCATAAAGTAACATTGTCATAGCACTTTGCTGATCACTGGCGATCAGCAAAGCACTGGAAAACCCCCTGAAAAGCATTCCAGTGTGAATGGGACCTTGGTGCCATAGCTCTATCATCACATGTATGACTGACAATGACCAGATAATAATTCACTGTGCATGCTAAGTACATGACTCCTGCTGCTGGACATGCACTAGGAGTCAGAGAAGAGTGCTGACTAATCACACAGGCAGCACCAGGGGTGGTGAGAACCCCAGTAGGGACTTAGTAAAAACGATGCTAATTTTAAGCACAGTGATTTGTGAGCATATAAGTTAGATTGTCTTTATAATACTTAGTACACACAATTTTTTTGTCAGAATGACAGTCGAATCGATTATTTCTGACAGGTCTGATCTGATTCTCGATCATTTTTCTGATTCATTTTGTATAGACGTGATTAGAAAAGCGATTGGGAATCAGATCAGACGTGTTGGAAATAATAGATTGGACCGTCAATCAGAGAAAATTGCATTGTTGTGAACTAAGCATAACAGCTGAGACCAGGCAGGCTAAACTGAACTTTTAGCCATTCATGTGCAGATTCTGAAAGCTGGAGAATCAGGGGTTAATTTAAACTAGGGAAAGACATTTGGTGTTGGATTACAAAGGTTTGTGTAGTGAGATAGGAGGCTGAGTGAATGTCATGTACCAGGCTTCTCTTGCAGCTGGCTGTAAAACTGCTCCTTATCTCTCATGACACATCCCTGGCAGTGTTTAAATGGAGTATATTTTAAAGGGAACCAGAGACGTTGGGGGAAAGGTTTAATACATACCTGGGGCTTCCTCCAGTTCCATAAGCCTGGATCGCTCCCATGCCGCCGTTCCTCCACTGCCTGGATCCGCCGGTACCGGGTCCCGTCATTGCCGCGAGTCGGCCGGCGGACGCGGCCAATTCTCCGCATCACAGGGGCTCCCTCCATATACCTACGCATGCGGCTGCATACTGCCCAGCCGCATGCGTAAGGGTATGGAGGGAGCCCCTGTGATGCAGAGAATTGGCCGCGTCCACCGGAAGTGACGGGGCCCGGTAACGGCGATCCAGGAAGCGGAGGATTGCGGCGTGGGAGCGATCCGTGCTTATGGGGCTGGAGGAAGGTTCCCTTTAAGTGTTGTAAATTCTCATTGCTTGCAGGATTTGGAGTAAATAAACATTTTGATTTGTTAATGAGCGGCCCACAGACACGTTAAGCTTATCTGATGAATGGAAGGGGGGGGGGAGGGGCTTTGTGCTTCTGCACTGACAGGGAGAGGAGGAGGAAAGCGTCTGCCATTCCAATGGCCCGGGAAATAACTTACTCACCAGAAGGAATAGAGCCATGCAAGTCAGTCTCTACTCTCTGCTCCCTCGGTGTATGCCCCGCCCTCCAGCTCCTTCAAAGCTCCCGAGGTCACACTCCTCTGCTCTGTGCTGTTCCGAGCTTTCCCTGCCCCTCTTCCACGCTGCTGATAGGAAGAAGCTGAGGAGGAGGGGGATATCGTGTCTGACTGACAGCTGTGGGCTGTCTGCGTTGACACAGCCGCTGCCCGCTGAACTGAATAGAGAAATGAAGAAGATCAAAGACCTTCAGCCAGCCATGGAAGGAGGCTATAAATAACGTCCGGGCGGTAAAAGCATTTACCCGGGCGGCCCGCCCACTTAAATTGCTCTAGGGAGAACACTGGACTTAATTGTGTGGATATATTTATGCTCCTGAATCCATTCCCGCACAGTAGGAATCTGCGTGGATTGCCAATGTCTAGCAATTAATATACTGGCTGCATGGATGAGATGTTTCATGAGGGAGCGTCTACATTTCTTATAAGGATTTTTGGTATTATGGAGTATATAGGACGGATCAGAGGCCGGTTTAATAATTCAATACACTTCTGTATTTCTCGCGAAAAAGGAGCAATATCTTGGCAACCCCAAAAATATGAAATATGAAGTGTACCTGATTGCTTTCTACAACTCCCATCATAGAGGGTCAGAATTTGGGTACATTTTTTTTTTAATTCTACTGGGGATTAAATACCATTGGGTCAACAACTTGTAACTAGATTCCTGAATTTTAGATGATATTGAAGCTTTTTGATTTAGTAAGGATTTTTTGCCAGTGAGAGTCCTGGACAGAGAAACCCAGGTCTGCTTCCCATTTTGACTTTAATCTCTGACACCAGTCATCACCTTCTACCAACATCTGATAAATAAAGGATAAGGAACATGGAGCCGGGCCTGAGCCCATGGAAAGGGATTCAAATGGAGTCAATGTCCTAGACAATTGTTCTCTAGTGCCTAAAGAGTTAAAAAAATGTCAACTGTATAAGGCTCCAAGTGTCCAAAATAGGGGAGTCTCTAGTGGATTCAGCCCACCTCCTATTTATATATTAACTATTTGTGGCCAGCACTACAGCTTTGCAGTTTCTCTCTGCTCAGTGAGTTATAGCAATTTACCCTTCCCCACTTTGTTTATAAAGTTAAATTCTCACTCCTCTTCTGTTTAGCCTTTTATATAAAAAAAAAAATGGAGACTGTGGGGAGGGTTAAAACAAAGTCCCAAAAGAGCAGAAGTGTCTACCCCGCACACAATGTTATTGATTGGGTTACCTTTACCGCTGCTGGTATCAGCTTTTCACTGTGCCTTCACGTTTTAAGAGCATCAATCAGTTAACATCAAGAAAACATTCCGTGGGCACCAGTTACTTTGAGCTTACATTTATTCCAGGAGCATGTGCAGACTGATGACAAAATAAACGATGTAAGGTCTTAATACATCACCCTTCCGGGGCTGCAAACATTCACAGAGATGGTGTTCTTGTCGACAATTGTTTCGCGCTGAACAGCGCTTTTTCTTAGACTTGACTCCTGGCAGGGAGAAGCTCTCCGCCATCTCAAAAAGCCCGGCGTTATAAGGACGCCAGGACATCCTCCATTAGTCCGGAAACCCTCCCCCCCCTGCTATCCCTAGGCGGAAGTGCGTCAGCGCTCCAACTTGGAGCGCATCTGCACGTAACCGCCCATGCCGGAACTCCGCCGCTTGCCTGTCGCACTCAGCTGAGACAACATTCGCTTGGTGCGTTACTAGGCAACTCCCAAACATACGGAGCGTCCCACCGCGGACAGAGAGAAAAGTGTCCGCGGTGCTGGGACGTTTTGTGGGGTTCAGACACAGGACAGCAATTGGAGGAGGGATGGCCGGACAAAGAAAAGGAGCACAGGCTGCACAATAAGGATAGGGGCATATAGGATACATAAACGCACATATAATCTATCTCTCACTAACTATTATGTGTTGGAGGATAAGTAAATAGAGAAAGACCCAGTGACAGAAGCAAGCTTCCCAAAAGTAGGGACAAGAGAGTCCACATCAGTACTAATATTTTTCCAAAAATACACTGAATTCATTACGATCATTGAAGCCCAAAGGCCCTAGAGCATCGGATCGACTAATAAGCAGCGATTCTCTTTGTGACAGCAGGTTATCTCTATTACCCCCACGTCGTGGGGCTTTCACCAGCTCGAGACCTACCATTTTTAACACATTAGCATTCGCATCATGTATCTCTCTTACGTGATTAATCATTCTTAATGCACCTATACCCTTTTTGATTGATCGGCGATGTTCCACCAATCTTTCACGAATTGGTCGAGTAGTTTTCCCTATATAGAAATTGGAGCAGGGACAGAATATGCCATAGACAACGAATTTCGTCCTACACGTAATGAAGTCCTTAATTTGGTGTGAATATGGACCTAATTGTACATGGTCTGTTCTGACCATGTATTTACAAGTGGGACAATGTCCACATGGGAATGATCCCCTGTAGGATGATCTATTTAACCAGGTTGGGGTATGGTCAGGGACATATTCACTTTGTGTGATCATTGATCCGATGGTAGGTCCGCGTCGAAAGGAGATGAGGGGACCCCCCAACACTTTTAGGGAGATATCCTCATCCCTCTCGAGTATTGGCCAATTCCGATCAATTATTTCTCTAATCCTGTGGGACATTGGTGAAAAGTCAAAAGTGAAAATGAACTTATTTGGTTCTGGTTTCACATCACTTTGCCTATCCAGAAGAATCGATCTTTCCATTAATCGCACTTTATCAAGGGATTGATCCACCATCATGGGATCATAACCTCTTTTTAGGAAACGCTGACGCATCTCCCTTGCTTGTATTTCAAAGTCCTCATTCATTGTATTGTTCCGTTTTAACCTTAGGAATTGGCTGTAGGGGATTGAGTTTTTGACATGGTGTGGGTGATAGCTATCATTATGCAAGACGGAATTCGTTGCTGTAGCTTTGCGAAACCCTTTTGTGATTAGTTTGTTCCCCACCACCTCCAAAGAAAGATCAAGAAAAGAAACCTTTTCACCTCCCCACTCTCGAGTGAACTGCATATTCATGTCATTCTGCTGGAGGTATGTCAAAAATTCATCGAACTTCTCCCTGGTGGGTCTCCATATGACAAGCACATCATCCACATACCTGGACCATGCTCTCAGATAACACCTATAGGGATTTCTTTCCCCATAGATGTAGATGATTTCCCATCCCAAGAAACCTGGATTTTAAGAAACATTGGATAACCTAAAACATATATACCCATGCTAGATTAAACAGGAGAGATCCAGAAGAAATGAGCAGCATGGAGAAGGGTAATGTAGCCTGCACAGCTCAGTTAGCTCAGTCTTACTTGAAAACTAAAGGGACTGGGGCAGTTGAATCTGATTTCTAGATTCCAAGAAATAGAAGTATTGCCACAACAATCTCCAAACTTCCAGCTATCAAAACCCCATTGCCACTGAGGCTGCTACAAGGGGGGTTCCACATAGATTTCAAAAGACATACTGTAGGAATTTCAGAGTCGATGTGTGTCTAACAGGAGGTTTGTCATTAATGTTACTTGACTGCTACTTCATGAACCTTCTAATAGGTTCTTCGGGTATTTTTAAATGTATTGTTACTGAATCGAGGATTTAATCATGGCTTTTCCACTTTTAGATGTTTTTTGTTGTTTGAAAGTTTTCTGCATGAATGTGCTTTTACTTTTATCTTATTTGTGGCTTTTATTTGCAAAGGTTTGCATTGATATGTGTGGGCTCAGAATCCTCTTCAAAGAAGCTTTTGGATTTGTTGCCAAAAAGGGAGTTGCATGGGCAGAATCCAGCTGTAACTCCTTGCAATAAGCAGTTCCTTTCTCAGTTTGAATCACAGTCAAGAAAAAGTAAGTATCATACACATGTTGTTGTCTTTTGTTTTAAAAAGGTTATCAGGTTTTTGTTTCTTGGGGTCATTACATATACATTGGACACAGAATTACAGCATATATGTGGAATGGATCTGTGCTTTTGCATGGACCCATTTACATGTCTATTGCATTTCTGTCCACTGCGGTAAAAAACAAACCAGGCAGCAGAAAGTATTGCCATCACCTATAATGAGGTCTGGCTTCAGAGATTTTTTTTTACATTGTTCCCACTGTATATTGGCACAATGAATGTATGTTAAAGTCTCAGTTGCTTAAGGAATCATATGTGAAAAAAAGAGCTTTACTTATCCGGAGCTTCCTCCAGCCCCTGGCAGCCGATATGTCCCTCGCCGGAGTCCCGGGATTCCTTCTGTTTCAGATGCCAACATTGCCAGGTCGGCATCGCCTGCGCGATTGCTGCGGTCAATCAAGATCACATTGTTGGTATTCTGCACCCGCGCAAAAGACGCCCAACACCGTGAGCGTCATTGACAGCGGCGCAGGCGCCGTAGATGCCGACCTGGCGAGGTCGACATCTGAAACAGAGGGGTTCCCGGGAATCTGGAGCTGAGGCGATGGGACATCTCAGCTGCCAAGTAAAGCTCATTTATTTATTTTTTTCCCAGATGATTCCATTAAGTTGAACTTGTCAGGTCATGTAAAGAGGACCGTAATACCAGGGCTGTGGAGTCGGTACAAAAATCTTCTGACTCCTTAGTTTATGAAACCACCGACTCCGGGTACCCAAAATGGCTCCGACTCCTTAGTCTAATACTTTCCAGGGCTGTGGAGTTGGTACAAAAAAATCAACTGACGACTCAGTTTATAAAATATCCAACTCCGGGTACCCAAAATTGCTCCGACTCCTACTCAAACTTCGACTCCACAGGCCTGCATAATACTGTGACAGCATAGTAATGTCCCAGAGGTGTCATGCGCCAGGAAAAACCCAGGACCCACTGTAACATGTCATGTGGATCATCTATGAAAAGCACACTGAGCCATAGGCAGATTTGCCAGTTCTGCTATTCTATGACAAATGCCAATCAAGCTCTTGTTCCAGGCAGTGAACGCTGGGCCCACCAGAGTAGGACAGACCCTCAGGTCATCATGAAGTTTTTTTTTTTCCCCCCACACCAGTGACTTGCTGGAGGTCATTTTGTTGGTTTCTGAAAGTGCTTATCCTGTTCTTCCTTGCCGAAAGGAGCAAGATATCTGTCCTGCAGATGGGTTAAGGATCCAATAAAGCCCTGTCCAGCTCTGAGAGTAACTGCCTATTGCCTAGGAACTTCTCAATGCCGATGAGGCTTGGCGAAAAACATGCAAATTCTATTTGTTACAAATACTGGCAATTTATACTCTAAACATTTTGGCTATATATTAAGAGTTGTTTGTACAGTGCAAGAATTTGATTAGGTAGTACATAGTATTTTATAGTTTTGTTATGTGCTATAGGCCTTAGAATTTGAGCACAAGTACTTCATCTTTCAAACCTTTGGAATACATTTGTATTTTGGTTGTATTGCTTGTTGGGAGCAAATGTAAAAAAAAACAAAAAAAAAAAAACTGAGCATGACGTCAAAACAAAACGCAAATTATGAAGTATATCTTAAAGTTAAAATGGCCATCTTTGTACAGTTATATAAAATATTCAAATCTTGCATGTTTTTTAGTCTATCTTAGCCCATAAAAGAAATTAAAAACCGGGGGAGCAGGCATGTGTGGTGGGCTTTCCTCATGCCCACCGCTGCCTCATTCTCCTCCTCCGCCCTCAGTTTTCGTGCACCAATCCTCCAAAGCTACTTCCTGGTTGGGAAGGTCGGTGAAGACTGCGCAGTCGGGGGGAAGCTGTGGGCATGAGGAGAGCCCACCACACATGCCGACCCCCCCCCCCCCCCCTTAATTTCTTTTAATAGGAAAAGGTATCCTTTAAATCTGCAATAAATTCAGATTTGATAATCCACAACTTTACTTTATTGAGGAGAATTCTATTCGGACATCTGTGTACACGGACATTTGAGCACACTGTGGTGGTTGTAGTCTTTACCTTTCCCCCCCATCTAATGAAGATTTCATTTTTTTTACCTGGAAGCACCAGTTTTGATTCCAAAGATGGATCCATCTAGCTTTTATACTTGAAAATGTGTTTAGACCTAGATACTTTCTGTTGTATTCTAATTGTTGCAGCTACACAGGCTGGCCAAATGTCTGGAGAAGGAAAGGCTGGCCCGCCTGGCATCAATGCTCGCTTACCATTTCCGCCAGGTGGCAGAGGCAGGGGCCGGTTCCCAACTCCAGGTCCTGGTGGTGACCGATTTCCTGGACCTGCTGGACCGGGAGGGCCGCCTCCACCTTTTGCGGGTAAGTGTGGCATGGTTCAATATGGATAAATAGGAGTAAAACCCCCAAGGAAAAAAGTTTCAGTTGGCAAATGGAAAGAGAAAAGAGCTGTGATTATGGGAGTAGTGATCTTTTTTTCATCCAAGAGTTAATCTGTACCCATCATTAGCCAGGATGGCAACTGGAGAGCTTGCTTCTTTTACTTACAAAAGAGGAACCAAGGAGAAGAATTGCCACACCGCTTTACCCACCCAAGTTTGCTTGAGGCTTGCCCTCCTTTATCTGCCTTTTTATTTGGCAGGTAGCCGCTTTCCAGTCTTCATGTTACCGGTCAGTTAACCTTTTGACTGATCGAGACCTGTACAGGTAGCAAGCATTGCATTACTGATAGTGATGGGTTTGGATTAGATATCTCGGACGTTTAGTTTTTAGAATGCTTAAAGAGACTCTGTAAAGAAAAAAAAAAACCCTCTGGGGGATATTTGCCTCGGGAGGGGGAAGCCTCATGGTCCCAATGAGGCTTCCCCCTCCCCTGTAGCTTCAGGGAATCCAGAGCTGGCTCCCCCGAATCCCCTGACAAGCTTGACGAGGATTGATTTACCTCGCCGGAATCGGGCGCAGTAGCAGCTCTATGTTCGGGCTAGGCTGAAATTGCTGAGCCCGATCGTATCTGCTCTACTGCGCAGGCGCAAAAGGACTCATGCCTGTGCAGTAGAGCAGTTTGATCGGGTTCGGCTATTTCCGCCTTAACCCGAATGAAGAGCAGCTAGTGCGTATGAGCTGGATCTCTGTAGGTAAATATTTACCTCGCCGCGCTTCGGTGGGTCCTGGCAAAGCAATGGAGGAGGACAGGGGAAGCCTTGCTAGGATCCAGATGCTTCCCCCTCCCGAGGTAAGTATCCCCCATAGGGAGTTTTTTTTTATTACAGATCCTCTTTAAGCTATGTACTCTAGATAGTTGTCGGCTGAGCTGGCTGGTCCAGACCGCCTCTGCTGAGAATCTAGCATGTGCATGGCGGCTCCGACACATCACAGAAGAGATTTGGACTGGTGGATTGTCTCAGCTGAGTTCAAGCCGACCCTGCTCCATTGTTCTTGTTCTCACCCCTCCCACTCTGTTCCCTTCCTTTGTGAAGGGCGCTATCGGCTTTCCTCTTTCCTTCATTGCAGAAGAATGTGTCACTGGCCTGGGGGCTAGCGATGTGTACAGAACTCTGCCCTGGGATGGTAATCTGGAAATCTGCAGAAGGCATGTTCAAACCTGACCCTCTACGCTAAATTTATGCAAGAGAAAGATAAACCAGGATCTCTAGTGGTGTCAATATCCTAATCTTTAAAGTGACCTGTGCATTTTTTTTAATGTACAATTAATTATTTTGCTTGGCTGCAATTTGCGTTAGGGTCTTTGTCTAGGTTCATTAAATTAAACATAAGTAGTAGAAATACTGCAGAAAACTTTACACAAATATAATCTAACATAATCTAAATGCCCACCTAAACGCCCTCTCCCCATCAATGTCACCTACGACGGGAGTCCTACACTTCGGTGTTATGTAACCCCACCATACATCTGGATAGTCCTGATCGTTAAAGGACTCTGGACGCTACTGGCTCTTTCCCAACATCAGTCCAATAACCCCATATCCCCCCCACACCGACTCCCATTTCACATTTAAAGCAACTTCTTACACCAATCAACTTACAGGGGGGTTCAATGGCTACAACACACACGGCAGCAAAGGGAAAGGTAAGTCAGATGAGCGCACCATGCTTCCTAAAAGTGGCTGGGTTGCTGAGACTACTTACCTCCAGACAGACCCAGATTGGAAGCTCTCGCATAATGTTGTTGCTGGAACTTATCCTTAGTGAACACTGTATCAAACCTTCATACTGCCTTTCTATCATAGCACATTTAGTAAAACAGGGCTATAGGGAGCTGTTGTAGGTCACTCTGCAGTTCGCACCACCACCTCGAACTACAGAAGTGACTAAAGCCATGCATCCTGACCACTCACATGAACATACACCAATGCAGCGCTGGTGTAGATGCTGGTTGGTTTATAGTCCTGGGCTCTTCCCCTTATCTGATCCTAAAAGCCATATAACTCATTGTAAAATCAAAATGGGGGGGTAAAATAAATTCAAATTTATAGCTGTGTACAATATTTAAATCTTTCATCACATCTCCTCCTAAACCAATATATAGTTGACCCAACCTTGGGTCAGTTTGCTTAGCCTATTATAGCTGTGTGCATGTGTCCATGTGTTTTTGACCATTAGTGTTTAACTAGTTCTTATTTGAAATTCAGTCCACCTTTTAATATATCATGGAAGTGGTATTAAATTATACCTTCTTAGTAGCTAGGAGCTTTTGTTGATTTTTGCAGAATGTTATATTTTTGCTTTTCACTTATAGGTATGACACCACCAAGACCACCCATGTGTCCACCTGGCCCACCAGGCCTACCTGGTCCTCCTCCTCCAGGACAGCCACTCCCCCTACCATTAGCTGGACCACCAAATCGTGGCGAGCGTCCACCTCCCCCAGTTTTATTTCCTGGTCAACCATATGGTCAGCCACCCCTAGTTCCTCTTCCACCAGGCCCTCCTCCTCCTGTTTATGGCCCTCCACCTGGTCCCCCTCCTCCTCAGCAAGGTCCACCCCCACCCCCTGGCCCATTTCCTCCTCGGCCTCCAGGTCCTCCTATGGCACTTGGACCTCCTCCCCATTTGCCAGGACCACCCCCTGGAGGACCTCCCCCAGCTCCACATGTAAATCCTAACTTTTTCCCACCACCTGGTAACCCGGGAATGCCTACTTCAGATAGCCGTGGTCCCCCACCGTCCGATCCATATGGCCGACCACCTCCATATGACCGAGGAGATTATGGTCCACCAGGAAGGTTAGTCAAAAAACAAAATAAAATGTTTTTTTTGTTTTGTTTTGTTTTTTTTCCTTACCACCAGATTTTAATATTTTGTAGGGATATGGACTCTGTCAGGACACCTTTAAGTGAAGCAGAATTTGAAGAAATCATGAATCGCAACAGGGCAATTTCAAGCAGTGCAATTTCAAGGGCAGTTTCTGATGCCAGTGCAGGTTGGTGCTTATGCCAAATACATCTGAACTTATTTTTTTCCCCTAATGATGGAAAGTCATGAAGATAAATTGCAAAGAGTTGTAACCCAATTCCTGCTTATGTATTTGAAACCTTTTGCATTTTACAAATAATTTGTGCAGCAGTGTTCTCCCCAGGCTTTTTGGTGAGCACCCGGCTGCCATCTGCTCACCACCTCTTCTGCTGTAAGCAGAGAAGCTCCAGCCCTGCATTCTCTCATCTCCCCCACCCAGCTACTTTTTTCATGCCACCTGGCTGGAGAAAAAATCTTGGGAGAACACTGTACAGGTATCTCTTATCTTTAAGTAATGCCCTACATACCAACTATGGATGCCAGCGGTCCAGCACTGTTGGCTGATAATCTTACTAGCAGACAAAAACTAAAATGCAGTAAAGCATTAACAGGTGGGGAGTGTAGGATGACTGGTTTGTGTGCTGCTTTTCTTCACTGTATAGTCTGCAGACTGATTGGAGTACTTGTGCACATGCTGAGTTGGTTATGCTAACCGTACTACATGTTTAGGCTACCTAAAGATTTTTCATATACACTATATTTTAATTTTATAGATTAATGTAGCTAGGATTGGCTTTAGCCGCTTATCTCACAAGCAGCAGTATATCTATGTTCCCTGAGACTTAATTTAAAGTCCCAGGGACGTGGATACTATTCTTCTGCTTCCTATGCGTGCCACACGCGCTCCCCCATTGTCAGCCATTAGAGCACTGATTGGTGAATGGGAGCATGTTACCAAAGCCGTAATTTATGAATGATCACTAATTTAACCATCAGCAGTGATCAATAATGCCCCTTTCACACGGGCAGCGGACAGAGCTGTTGTGAATCCATTGAGAAAGTTGTGCCCATTGAATGCAGAGATGTTGTCTATTACCCATAAACCTGGTTCAGATGGTGCATGAAAAATGTGTATTACGGGAAGAATCCCCTCATTCTGGAGAGTACCTGCACATCACTCTTACCAGTAGATGTACCCACAGATTACCTAGGGCTGATCTATGTTCCTTGTTCCTGTCTACACCCTCTGCAAGTACTCTTACCAAGGACTAGTTTTGATGTCTATTGAACAACTACTCTACAGTTATCCTAAGTTATCTTTAGTTAAAAAAATGTATCTCTGGCGTACGTAAAAAAAAAAGCACAGAGGTACAGTACAGACCAAAACTTTGGACACACCTTCTCATTCAAAGAGTTTTCTTTATTTTCAGAACTATGAACATTGTAGATTCACATTGAAGGCATCCAAACTATGAATTAACACATGTGGAAGTATAGTACATAACCAAAAAGTGTGAAACAACTGAAAATGTCATATTCTAGATTCTTCAAAGTAGCCACCTTTTGCTTTGATTGCTGCTTTGCACACTTTTGGCATTCTCTTGACGAGCTTCAAGAAGTTGTCACCTGAAATGGTCTTCCAACAGTCTTGAAGGAGTTCCCAGAGATGCTTAGCACTTGTTGGCCCTTTTGCCTTCACTCTGCGGTTCAGCTCACCCCAAACCATCTCAATTGGGTTCAGGTCTGATGACTGTGGAGGCCAGGTCATCTGGTGCAGTACCCCATCACTCTCCTTCCTGGTCAAATAGCCCTTACACAGCCTGGAGGTGTGTTTGGGGTCATTGTCCTGTTGAAAAATAAATGATGGTCCAACTAAACGCAAACCGGATGGAATAGCATGCCGCTGCAAGATGCTGTGGTAGCCATGCTGGTTCAGTATGCCTTCAATTTTGAATAAATCCCCAACAGTGTCACCAGCAAAGCACCCCCACACCATCACACCTCCTCCTCCATGCTTCACAGTGGGAACCAGGCATGTAGAGACCATCCGTTAACCTTTTCTGCATCGCACAAAGACACGGTGGTTGGAACCAAAAATCTCAAATTTGGACTCATCAGACCAAAGCACAGATTTCCACTGGTCTAATGTCCATTCCTTGTGTTCTTTAGCCCAAACAAGTCTCTTTTGCTTGTTGCCTGTCCTTAACAGTGGTTTCCTAGCAGATATTCTACCATGAAGGCCTGGTTCACACAGTCTCCTCTTAAAGCGGACCCCAAACCAAACATTTTTTTTAATTCAAAATATTTAGTTGCACCACTCTGACACATACAAAGATAAACACTCCTTCAAGCCAATGAGTATTTCAGTGCATGCTTTTCACCCTTCTCTTTTCATAACTAGGGTTATACAGGTGGCAGCCATTAGCAATTCCTCCTTTGCCGGACACCTCCTACTCTACCACTTTGCCGGATTCTGTCCTGGCAATATGAAAGAAAGAGAGGGGTTCCCTTAATAAATGTAAAATATTTTATATTTGTCATCATGTAGCTGAAAAAAGGCTGCTATTATAATATAGAAAATAGATTTTATTTCTGAAATCTTGTATTTTTTATTTGGGTCCACTTTAACAGTTGTTCTAGAGATGTGTCTGCTGCTAGAACTCTGTATGGCATTGACCTGGTCTCTAATCTGAGTTGCTGTTAACCTGTGATTTCTGATGCTGGTGACACGGATGAACTTATCCTCCTCAGCAGAGGTGACTCTTGGTCTTCCTTTCCTGGGGCGGTCCGCATGTGAGCCAGTTTCTTTGTAGTGTTTGATGGTTTTTGAGACTGCACTAGGGGACACTTTCAAAGTTTTCCCAATTTTTCGAACTGACTGACCTTCCTTTCTTAAAGTAATGCTGGCCACTCGTTTTTCTTTACTTAGCTGCTTTTTTTCCTGCCATAATACAAATTCTAACAGTCTATTCAGTAGGACTATCAGCTGTGTATCCACCTGACTTCTCCACAACGCAACTGATGGTCCCAATCCCCTTATTAAACCTGACAGGGCACACCTGTGAAGTGAAAACCATTTCAGGTGACAACCTCTTGAAGCTCATCAAGAGAATGCCAAGAGAGTGCAAAGCAGTAATCAAAGCAAATGGTGGCTACTTTGAAGAACCTAGAATATGACATATTTTCAGTTGTTTCACACTTTTTGGTTATATACTATACTCCCACATGTGTTAATGCATAGTTTGGATGCCTTCAGTGTGAATCTACAATGTTCATAGTCATGAAAACAAAGAAAACTCTTTGAGAAGGTGTGCCCAAACTTTTGGTCTGTACTGTACACTAATGCTTAAAAGTTAATGTCCCAAAACATTGTCTAATACTATTCACTGGAATCCCTATCAACTGGGTTCCGGTGCATAGATCTAACCACTTGCAGAAAAATGTCCCTGGCCTTTTCTATATCCAATATAGAAAAGGTAGAGGCGTCTTTCTGCAAGGTTACAGGATTACACGCTGGAACCCAGCAGATATTGTGCTCCATTGAATCTTATACAGCCAACATACTGTGGCATTCACGTTGGCAATGACAGGCCGGGATGATTGTCGGCTTCCAGGCCAGTAGCTTTTTGTTCATAAAAGCCGATGCAGTCTTAAAGGGAACCTAAACTGAGAGGGATATGGATGTTTCCTTTTAAACAATACCAGTTGCCTGGCAGTCCTGCTGATCTCTGTCCGCAGTAGTGGCTGAATCACAGACCTGGAACAAGCATGCAGCTAATCCAGTCTGACTTCAGTCAGAGCACCAGATCTGCATGCATGTTTAGGGGCTGTGGCTGAAAGTAGAGAGACAGGATCAGCAGGAGAATCGGGCAACTAGTAATATTTTAAAAGGAAAAATCCATCTCCTCCTCAGTTTAGGTTCCCTTTGATACAGCTCTAAAATTCCTAAGCTTTAGCAGTGATGAGATGACTCTTACGTTACATACTTCCAATCAACAAGAGTGTTATATGCAAATCACAGGAGTCAGTGGAATCATAAAATTTGAAGTCTGATGGTTTTTGCACTGACTCAACAGCCCTGATGAATTTTAAACCATGCCTGTTAACATACACTTTAAATGAATAATTGAAGGGCATATTTGGTACTGGAAAAATGAATGAATATTAAAGGAATTTTAATATTTGTCCCATTGTCCGTCCGTAAATAGTGTGTAGATGTGTACATTTGTGTCTGTACGAGAAGTATTCTTTTTTTAATATACAGGTTTCCTTTTTAATTTTTTTCCAGGGGATTATGGAAGTGCAATTGAAACCTTGGTAACGGCAATTTCTTTAATTAAACAGTCAAAAGTGTCAGCTGATGATCGTTGCAAAGTGCTCATCAGTTCTCTACAGGATTGTCTTCATGGAATTGAATCAAAATCATACGGTTCAGGGTCTAGGTAATGTCTACTGTCCCAATCAATTGTGAATGTATTTCCCGTATGTTTGTATAAGAAACTACTCTAGAAAACCTTGTTTACGCCTTTCATATCTCTCCATCACTGGCCATTAAGGAATGGTTTTCTTCTCTCCTAGTTTCTATCTGCCTATGAGAGCTAAACATGGCCGAATACAAAAGACTGCCAAATAACTTCATCTAGTAAGACTTTTTGGTTTCAGTCTTAAGGAGAGCCAATAATTACCAGACTATGTCTGGATACCTGTGACTATACTGACTTCAGCTTTGCTACATAGAGCCCTTCGTTTTTGTCTAGTTTGTGATATTGGAAAGGCTATTTTGTGTTTACATGGAATTGTTTAAGTTTTGAGGGGGAATTAACTGAGTGATTTCCTTTAGAAGACGTGAGCGTTCAAGAGAAAGGGACCACAGTAGGTCACGAGAAAAGAGCAGGCGTCACAAATCTCGCAGCAGAGATCGCCATGATGACTATTACCGGGAAAGAAGCCGTGAACGGGAGAGGCATCGTGATCGGGAACGGGATCGGGACAGGGAAAGAGACAGAGAGAGAGAGTATCGTCACCGCTAAGCAGGTGGGTATGTGAAGGCATGAAGCGAAAGGTGCCAGGGGGGCAAAACAACTTTGTTGAATGCAAAATCAGTATTTAAAATGTATATTATTGTTCAGAATTCATGTGAACTCATTTCTACATTGGTAAGTACCAGATGACTTCATACAGGTAAAGCAAATTTATATTGGAAGATTCCCGACTTGTTCTCAGACTGCTTTTGAAATTGGTTCCTTAAGGAAAAAAATCCAGTGGCCGATTACGTACTGCAATGTCTGCAAAGGTATGTTCTGGAAATATCCCTATGATTACTGTTTTAGGGAATTTCTGGGTGGAGATTGAAGAGTTGGGTTGTTACATCCATTTTTAACAGCAAGCAAGCCAGCCATCAAAATTATACTTCTACCTTCCCTTTCCCGTGTATTTATTTTTCTTGTATTTATTTGCCACAAGCATTTAACAGTATGTTAGTGTGTGTGCGAGTGTTTAATTTAGTTCTTTCCCTGAAGAATCCTGCAGCCTGCTCTACCTGTCAAAATATATATGCACATACCGTATTTTCCTTCGTATAAGATGCACTTTTTCGCCACCAAACATGTGGAGAAAAAGTCCCTGCGTCTGATACGTCGAATGCAGGAAATCCCCAACGTACGAATGCACGCCGATGCAAACCACCGACCCTGCCACGATTTCGGATTACCTGCATTGTCCCTCCTGTGTGATACAGGCTCCCAACACTGCTTATCATACACGGTGAGCAGAAGACACGGGGGGGGGGTTAATGTAGACATGGGGAGCCGAGGATACAGGTGGACACCAAGTGGGGGAGAACATCTACAAGGTGCTCCTGGAACATGGACACACCAGGTTTAGTGTGTATGTATGTATTTTCCCCCTGATTTTTCACCTCTAAGTCAAGGTGTGTCTTAAACAGTGGAAAATACGGTACATATGTGGAGGTTGGCTGATACTTGACTAAAGCCTTTTGAAGTCATGTTCAGCTGGCTTTGGTCAAGTATCATTTAACCTGTCAATATGGTTTTGGATTTGAGGAAGCATTTGAGAAGACCTATGCATCATTTTAATTTGGAGCCATAGGTTTGATAGAAAATGGATTTTCCTGTAAAGCTTGTAAGTGTCTGAGGAATTGCTGATGCTCTTAAAACTTGGTGTGAGCATTGGTTTTACGATTTTGTTTTGGCAATGGCCAAACTAAAAGAGCCTGCAACTTCAGATAAAGCATTGATGCTGCAGTGTTTTTCAAGCTATGGTCCAGGGACCACAGATAAAACTTGGACAGATTGTTCACAGCTGTAAGCTGTAACATAAACTGATCAAATTATCAGTTAATTAACCACTACCTGAAAAATGGACATTTATGAATGTCCTATTTGTGCACATTCTGCCTAAGTGCATGTGCACATTTATACCTCTCAGCCCATGGCATGAAGTGGATAATGTAAAATCTATTGTTTGTACAAATCTAAGTATTTTTTTATAGCATATTAATCATATTTATTAATTTAACCATTAGCCATCCATTTTATACTGCAAACAGTTTCTCACCTTGCTGCTGCCTATGGAGAAGTACAGGGCAGAGCTACCCATTGCCATGAAAGTGAATGGGGAAGCCTCTCTGCTACTTAAAAAATGTACACTTTTTATATATAGTACCACACACAGTGTCAAGAGTAGAGCATGAAAATAGATGCACATGCCCTGTGTTTCCTGTCTATCAAGTATTTGTGGAGCACAGCTTGCAGTCCCAGGCTGCCTGCATGACTTTTTGTCATGTTTATTTGTGTAACTTGTCGACCACCTCATCCATATTACTTTTAATGCTCGAGGTGGGCAGGATCTTCTGTCAATCGTTGTACCCTCCCTCTCTTACCTATGGTAGGGGAATAGCCATAGAAGTATGTAGGTTTGTGAAATATTCTTAGGGGCTTATTTATATGTCAAGTTGGGTTAGAGAGCCCGTGGTGGGCTCATAAAATAAAAACTCCGCCGGATCAGGTAGCTGCCAAAACCGCTGCACTGGTCCACTTTCATGACCTCCGGGTGTCTCTTCTCTTCCAGCGGCCAGGGAGAGAGAGCTGCCCTACGGCAGCTCTGGAAAGCCTACAGGAACGCCCCTAGTGCGCAGTTTGAGCAGGGAATATCTCTCCTCTATTTTCAGAGATAGTGACAAATATTGTCGTTAATTTTGGGGGGGGGGGTTAGCGCTGTGGTGAGGGGGCACAGAGGCATGTCATGAGGCAGGGAACATGCCTCTGTGTTCCATCTGCCCCCAACGGAACTGCCTCTGTTTCTCTTTGAATGAGAGTGTGTGTGTGTGTGTGTGTGTGTGTGTGTGTGTGTGTGTGTGTGTGTGTGTGTGTGTGTGTGTGTGTGTGTGTGTGTGTGTGTGTGTGTGTGTGTGTGTGTGTGTGTGTGTGTGTGTGTGTGTGTGTGTGTGTGTGTGTGTGTGTGTGTGTGTGTGTGTGTGTGTGTGGTCTCCCCAGAAATTGTTTTCAGCCAGGTGGGGACAGTCATGCTGATTGCCACTAGGTGGGTTAACGCCCCCCCCCCCATAAAATTGACAGGCTAGGTTCTGTACTGGAATCTCTTAAAGGGATACTTAATTGAAGAAAAATTAGGCTAGTTATTTACCTGGGGCTTCTTCTAGCCCCTTACAGTCCTCCTGTTGTCCTCATCGCCATTCCACGCTGCTCTCTTCCTTAGCCTCGCACCAACGCGATCATGCTGCCATGGCCAGGAGCACTTTGCCTATGCACAGTAGCAATTTTTCTTTACCCCGAAGTGCAGAACGCTGCCGGTCACGGGAACGCGATGATGGAGGAGGCGAATGACACGTTGTGGCCATGCATGCAGCATTCAAAGGGGAATCACAGAGGTACAAAGCAGCAGCGCAGAATGACTGCAAGGGATTAGAACAATTTAAGAGGCTGGAAGAAGCCCCAGGTAAGTAGCTGGCCATTTTCTTTTAACAGGTAAAGTGTCTTTAAAGTTCTAACTACCCTTCTGCTGATTTGACAATGAAACTAGCAGCTTTTCCTATATACATGGGTGGTCCCAGTATGGGAAAGAGGATTTCTGGGCCATAGCATGATATTGATAAGCAGGCAGCTTATCAATATCATGCTATGGCACCAGATATCCCCTCTTACACCACCCATGTACATAGGAAACATGGGAAAAAATCTTAGTAGTTTCATTTTCAAACCTGGCTGCTGGTTGTAACAACACTCAGTTACAAGGGATATTGCTGGCTATGTGGCTGTCAAGGGGCCAGGGTGCCTCACTAATCACTTTGTGTCTGCCTGCCTTTGCCCTGTATGAGTCCGTGGCTGTCAGTACAGCGTCTCACTCTCCCCCCAGACCAGTCTAGTCTGGCAAGAAGCAGAGAGACAGTCACAGGACAGGATTATCAGGGGGTGAAAGCGTTAAGCATCTTGAAGTTCTAGCTGGCGGGAGGGTCTGCGTTAGATAGTGAAACTCACTAACACAACACACAGCGGCTGGCAGGAGGATGAATACAGCGAGAGGAGGAGGAGAGCTGAGAGCATCTGGCTAAACATTCCATAGAGAACTGAGCCGCGCTTCCTCTCCAATCTCCTGCTCAGCTAAGCTGCGTGTGACGTCACCTGCATTCCCCGCCCCTCCATACAACTGCCGGGAGCTGAGGAGGAGGGCAGAGGCAGCGTCCCTGAGTGACAGCGGCTGGCTGCTATGATACAGCCGCCGCTGCTCACTAATGAGCCACACAGAACGGGATAATTTCACCCCGGTGCTCAGAGGAGATCAGCCGGGCGCTCAGAAGAGATCAGCCGGGCGGCCCACCCTGGTAAATGGCTCTGGGAAGAACACTTGTGTGTGTGTGTGTGTGTGTGTGTGTGTGTCTAGGAACACACTAGGCAGAAACGCTAACGTTTTTGCAGCTTTGGGTCGCATGTAAAAACGCATATATGTGCGTTCTTGCACAACTTTCTGCATACTTTTCAAAAACATGTAAAACGCGTATTATGTTTCTCAATGGAGATGCAGAGGAATGGGTTTTTATGTGCATTTTTTTAAAAATACCAATAGATTACTGTATTTTACTCGGTTGATTAGGGAAAATAATGAAAAACTTAACGCACCCGAAATGCACAAAAAAGCTAATGCATACAAAAAGACAGCAAAAAATTCTGCAAAGTGTAGAAAATGCATGGTTTTCTGCAAGGCGCAGTGTGCTCCCAGCCTGTGTGTATGTGCGCGATCAAGCGCCACCTCAGAAAGAGGACCTTCATTAGGTAAGCATAGTGAGTTTTGGGTAGTAGCGAGCCAGTCTAAGCCAAGCAAAGGTGTGGATGTTTTTGTTTTGTTTTCAAGGGAAATTCCACTTTCACAAAAATATTACATTGTATATAGACTGGTGCAGAACAAGTCTTTTATTTTAACTTCTATTAAGATATCTTTACATTTCAGTGTGCAGCAAGCTAAAGATTTTCAAAACTGTCAGTAAGTACAAATGGATCTTCTTTTAATCTATGGCAGGGCTGTCCAACCCCAGTCCTCGATAGGAGTAGTAAACTGCACAGAGCAAGGTCCTTATAAGTTAATTTTAAAGTGGACCTGAACTCAGACCTCCTCTCTGCTCTAAAAGATAAACCGCATAATCTCCTTTAAACAAAAAACATTTTTGTTACAGTTGATACAAATCCTGCAATAAATCTGCATAGTTTCTACTTCCCGATTCATGGAAGCAGACATTGTTTACAGCCTATGCTTTGAAATGGGCTTATCTACCATATGCAGTCATGTGACACAGGGGAGGATCAAATTACTCTTAACACTCTAAATACATACAGGGTGCATTTCTCTGTTTTCCTTCTGTCATGTGCAGGAGTTCGGGTCCACTTTAACACTTGGACTAATCAATTGCATGGCAGCAAACTTTGACACTTCTGTTTGCCAGATTCTGTTAGGAACATCAAAGAATGGACATGCTTTAAGCCTAATCTACACGGAGCAATCCAGCGGCTCGATTAGCCACTGGATCGACTCTGCTGCATCCCTGCGCTTCCCCGCTCGCCTGCGCGTGCGTCGGATTCGGTCACCGCCGGCGCCGCTTATCTTCAGCTCTATTCCCTGCCATTGTCCGCTTGTGGGGAACGAGCAGGGAATCGGCCGCGGCAAGATCGGACCTGTCGGATCTTATCAATGGTGCGATTGATAAGACACATCGCTCCGTGTAGACCCAGCTTTACATTTACAGAACAAGATAAGCAAGCAGATTTACTTGCCATTAGTCCTTGCAATATATAGAGCTGAACTGAATGAAATGTGTTTTCTCTACAAAAGTGGAATTCCCATTAAAAACGGGTGTTGGAGGGTACCTAAAGTGATATTTAACCTGAGAGAAACGTGTATGTTAAATCCCAATGTCACTAATCTAGGCTGTGTTCTGTTGGCTATTTTGTGACAATAGATGACCATCATAGTTGATCAGTGTTATTGAATTAGCTTAAAAAAAACCTCACAAAACACACTATAAAACTAGAAGAGGATCCTGGCCAGTGGCGGCGAGGTCGAGGAGGACATTTGGAAGCCTTTGGAATATCTAGAGCAAAGATGTTGAACTCCAGGCCTGGAGGGCCCGATCCATTCCAGTGTTTACGATGGACTGAGAAAGAGAGAAATGTGATCTACCTGATGGACCACTCTTACTGATTCAGACCCATCAATTAGTTTAATCTGTGTCAAAAATGTCTGAGGACCTTGGCCCTCGAAGGACCGGTTTGACATCCCTGATCTAGAGGCTTCCCTCTACTTGCGCAAGTATCTACATTTTTTTTTTTTTAATATATTACAGTTCTGCTTTAAAGGAGTTATCAGCCAAAATCGACAAAATGAGCTTTACTCACCTGAGGCTTACTCCAGCCCCTTGCAGCCGACTGTCCCACGCCGAAAGCTCTGCGCCATCGTCCTGGTCTCCGAGCACGGTGCGGAGGCAGACCCCGAGGTCGTCCTCGCTGCGCTAACCGCTGCTGTCAATCAAGCCCACGTACATGGCTTACTGCGCAGGTGTAGTAGTTCTGCGCCTGTGCAGTAACTCCTTTAAGAATTCAGGGCTCTACATGACAATGTCTCTGCAGCAGGACTGTAGTCACAGCTTTATTAGCTCTCACTGATGACTAATTAAAGCTGATAAAACTGGCTAAGAAATATTTCAGGGGGGAGAGAGCAGACAAGTATTCATATATTCAGCTGAGAGAAAATTAAATATACATTTTTAACTTTTTAGTTATAACACAAGACTATTGGAATTCAGGAAATCCTATTTAGGATTAGGACTACGGATACAATTGTTTCTCATTAGTTTATTTTCACTTCAGATTTACTGTAACGCCAGTATGTAACAATGCCCATAAGTTGACCTGTTGGAAGATAATGGAGGACGTTTATGTTGAACTCGTCCAAAAAATTGCTTGTCCACCTGCAAGCTTAATACTTTGGCCATAATTGTTTGAACCACTTGGCTAGATCCAAATTGCAGTTTATGAAAGGTATTGAGTCAGTACTGCTGATTCGTATATTTGTTTTGGGTCTGTGACTCAGAGAATATGACCATTCCTATGACCAGGCTGCCAGCATTTTTCAAACTATAATCAAATAGGCTGCAGAGAATAAAATCACCTAGTATTTCAATGCATTTACTGTATTAAACAATAAAAGTAGATTAAAGGAGTGGGTTTTGACTGAATATGTATGTACAGTACAGTATATGCATGGCAGTCGGCGAAGGGCCTGTTTCCACTGCACGCGGATTCTAGATGCAGAAAAACTGACTCCAATGTTTGCCCATGGGCTTGTTTCCACTACGCAATTTTTCTGATGCAGAATTCCCATAGGCATTCATTGGAGTCAGTTTTCTGCATCCAGAATCCATGTGTAGTGGAAACAGGCCCTAAGTGAAGTGTCTGAGTCCTCCAGCCTTCTAAAGAAAATCTTCCTATAGAAAATGTAGGCTTCAATTATGCTTTAATATATAGGATGCATACAGATGGAGGGGGGGGGGAGGGGGGGTTAGGGAGCAGCC
Organism: Hyperolius riggenbachi; assembly: GCF_040937935.1. Taxonomy (NCBI): domain Eukaryota; kingdom Metazoa; phylum Chordata; class Amphibia; order Anura; family Hyperoliidae; genus Hyperolius; species Hyperolius riggenbachi. The sequence goes on from NC_090648.1 coordinate 313,436,847, forward strand.
CTCTGAAGGTAAATGCTTGCCTCCCTTTCTCTTGGCCCCCAACATTGCACACCACTTAGGAACTTGGGAATGGGCTGAGAATCTGATCACTTTATAGATTATCAGACCCCAAAATGTATTTATTTTTTTCTGCAGACATACATATGCTTGTACAAGTTCTTTAAAGGGTACCTGAGATGAAAAGAAGATATTTTATACATACTTTGGGCTTTCTCCAGCCCCCTTCAGGCTGATTGGTCCCTCCCCGTCCTCACTGCCGCCTGGATCCTCCACTATGGGTCCCGGTAATTAGGCCAGTCACTGCAGGCGCAGTCCAGCCACCTGCGCTCCCCCGTCACACTCCCATGGCCGGTGATGAGCGGTGCGCATGTACTACGCCCTGACTTCCGAAATTACTGGGATCCATAGTGGAGGATCCAGGCGTCTGTGAGGACGACAAGGGACCGATCAGCTTGAAGAAGGCTGGAGAAAGCCCCATGTATACATTTCTTTTCATTTCATGTTCACTTTAAATGAGGTAGATATGGATTTGCCCTTTGTGTGATCTTGGCAGAAATCTTAGTACAGAAGCATGGGGACTCTTCAGGTTTTATATTGGGTTGGGTACTGTATATGGGTAGTTTACTGCAATGGAAAGTATATGTGATACCACTGTGGAGATTTCCTTGCACATGATTGAAGGACAACTAAAGCGAGAGGAATATGAAGGCTTCCATATTTATTTCCTTTTAAACAATACTAGTTGCCTGGCTATACTGCTGATCCTTTGCCTCTAATACTTTTAGCCATAGATCCTGGACAAGCATGCAGCAGATAAGTTGTTTCTGTTATTGTCAGATTTGACAAGATTAGCTGCATGCTTGTTTCTGGTGTTATTCAGAAACCACTTCAGCCAAATAGATCAGCAGGGCTGCCAGGCAACTGGTATTGTTTAAAAGGAAATAAATATGGTAGAATTCATATTCTTCTCAGCAATTTCATGTCCGCAGATCCACTGGAGAGATCTGTCTTCAACAAGATATAGTACAAACACCGCTCATCACTGGAACAGGGAGAAGAGAGTTCATACTCGCCCATCCTGCTGCTGAACTCTTCATATGTGGGTGGAGGGGGATCACTAGACTTCCAAGGAAGTGTATAAAGTGGCTGGATAGTGTACTGGTTAAGGGCTCTGCCTTTAACATGGGAGACCAGGGTTGGAATCCTGGCTAGGGTCAGTACCTCTTCACGAAGGAGTTCAAAGCAAAACTCCCTAACACTGTGGCCTCTTGAGCGCGTCCCAGTGGCTGCAGTTCTTGAGCGCTTTTGAGTCTGACAGGAGAAAGACGCAATACAAATATTTGGATTATTATAAAACAATGCATTTTAAATTCATCCTAAACACATTTTAGAAGCTTAAAGAGAATCTGTAACCTCAAAAAGATCCCCTGGGGGGGGCTGGTGGGGATGGCGGGGTACTCACCTCGAGAGGGGGAAGCCTCAGGATCCTAATGAGGCTTCCCACGACGTCCTCTGTCCCACGGGGGTCTCGCTGCAGCCCTCCGAACAGCCGCCTACAGACCCGATTGTTAATTCAATATTTACCTATGCAGGCTCCAGCGGGGGCGCTGTGGCTGCTTTCGGCTCCGAAGTAGACTGAAATGCCTGATCTCAGTCGGGTCCACTCTACTGCGCAGGTGCCGGAGACTTTCGCCTGCGCAGTAGAGCACACCCGACGGCGATCGGGTATTTCCGGGAAGGTAAATATTTACATAGCCGCTGTACGGAGGGCTGCAGCGAGACCCCCGAGGGACGGAGGACGGCGTGGGAAGCCTCATTAGGATCCTGAGGCTTCCCCCTCCCGAAGGTGAGTAACCCCCCCAGGGGATTTTTTGATGTTACAGATTCTCTTTAAACCTCATCCTAATTACAAGATGGCAAATTATATGTATGTTTAAAATTTTGGCTGTTGTCTAAAATTTAATAGCTCTGTGGTTTTGGTTTTCAAGTGTAACAAACATGGATCCAAATATAATTTCTTGGCTTAGTAGAATATTTTTTACTGTTTATAAAGAATCAATTTTTTCTGTTACCTTGTGTACATTGCATTTGCTTATAATAAACACATAAAAAAATGCCCAATCTCGTGACTTACTTATATACTAGAGACTTGATGCCTTCATCTGGTTGGTATTGCATGTTTTTATCTGTACCAATGAAGTTATTTTAGGTTTTTTTTTCTTTAACCTATGTAGCTGTAAATTAAATATCTCACTACTTGGCCAAGGAACCTGGCCAAGTAGTTTACTATATCAGAAATTACTGTATATTCATGGTCTATATCAGAGTTTGATATGAGATTCTACTGTAGTAGAGCCTTTTACATGTAGAGATCTACTCCTAACCGATAGCAGCAATTTGAAATTTTTATCTGTTTTCTTTTTGAAATGGAGCAATTTTGTTTCCTACTTTCAAACATTTCAATACATTTTTAGTCTTTGCAGTGGTCACAGTATGGACTTTTTGGGGTACTTAATTTATTGAGGCCATTGCAAAGAAAACTGAGGAAAAAATTAGCAATTGTCCAGAACCATCACAGCTATCTTCCTTCATCTTACAGTTGCTCTGGGCTAATGTTCTACCTATTCCTTAAAGAGGAACTCCAGTGAAAATAATGTAATAAAAAAAGTGCTTCATTTTTACCATAATTATGTATAAATGATTTAGGCAGTGTTTGCTCATTGTAAAATCTTTCCTCTCCCAGATTCACATTCTGACATGTATTACATGGTGACATTTTTACTGTGGGCAGTTTATGTAGCTGTTTCTAGATGTTCTGGCCTTGCAGACAGCTGTAAACAGCCATTTCCTGTCTGTGAACATTGTTACATTGTGGCAGTTTGCCCAGAGTACCGTACGGTACCAGAGCCTCTTGTGGGAGGGGTTTCAGCACAAAATCAGTCATACAGCGCCCCCTGATGGTCTGTTTGTGAAAATCATTATATTTCTCATGTAAAAGGGGGTATCAGCTACTGATTGGGATAAAGTTAAATTCTTGGTCGGAGTTTCTCTTTAAGTTTTCTTTAACCATTTCAGCCCGCAGGGATTTTTCACCTTATGCATCAGAGCACTTTTCACCTCCCATTCATTCGCTAATAACTTTATCACTACTTAACACAATTTATCGATCTATATCTTGTTTTCTCCACCACTAATTAGGCTTTCTTTGGGTGGTACATTTTGCTAAGAATTATTTTTTTATAAATGCATTTTAACAGGATTAATAAGAAAAAATGGAAAAAATTCATTTTCTCATCTTTCGTTCATTATAGCTTTAAAATAATCCACGCTACCATAATTAAAACCTATGTATTTTATTTGCCCGTTTGTCTCGGTTATGACACCATTTAAATTTTGTCCCTATCACAATGTATGGCGCTAATATTTTATTTGGAAATAAAGGTGCATTTTTTCCGTTTTGCGTCTATCACTATTTACAAGCTTATAATTTAAAAAATGTTCGTAGTATACCCCCTTTAAATGCATATTTAAAAAGTTCAGAACCTTACGTAACTATTTGTTTTTCTTTTGTTTATTTTAAGTGTATTTTTTTTTCCATAAAAAAATTTATTTGGGTAATATTTTGGTGTGGGAAATAAACAGTTAATTTTTAATGTTATTATATGTGTAAATTGTAATGTAAAAAATATGTAGATGTAGTTTTACTATTTTACCTTGAGTTTATTTTTTTTCTCCTTGTGCTTCTCGCTAACCGGAAGCACAAGGGGGACGGGGAACATTTTTTTTTTTTTTTTGCAGAAAGACAAGCCTCTAGTAAGAGCGCTTCGGTTTTTCTGCTGGGGACACGGATCGGTGATCGGGAACCATGTTCCCGTTCACTGATCCCAGGGCTACTGGGGGACAGCACGGGGGCGCACCCGCGATCGCGCCGAAGCGTGGCACCGTAGCAGAGCAGCCGCCTGGATATGAGCATCATGTCCGGGCGGCAGAAATGGTTAAGCCTTCCCTTATTTGACAGTCCATGGTATATGCTTGGTAAGATTAAAGGTTTAAGCCTTGTACGTATACCTGACTCAAGTTGGCTGAGGCGACCGTAATTGGGCATGTTTACAGTGGCCTGCAAGGCACAAGCGATTTGCCAGGCGGATCTTCTTAACCTCAGTGACTGCAGATTATATTGTTTGTGCCACTCTCCCGCCGCCGCATGATATCTCATGGCGGGCAGGAGAGCGGTGTGAACAATAGAAAAGTGGACGCTGCTGGTTGTGAGTAGATTTGTGTGGCAAATCGCTCTGTTGTTTTCCCCGCCCGCATAGCAACACAGCGCTTCATCAGCTACACAGCTGACACATGTTTTGTGCACCCTGTCCCAGCAATGTTGGCCAAGCAGACAGTGTCCTGATTACCAACATGTGACATCAATCATAGTTGTGTACGCACCTTTACATGCACTATTACCTGTCAGGATTGAGCTTGATCCTGCGGGCTACACTGTGAGGAGGGGGAGGCCACTGCTGATTCTGGCGTTTAGGGTTAGGAATGGAACATTGCACTCCAGGGTCACTGTTGCTTAAAGATCTGGTGTGCTGGTTCCTTAGGCAACATTGGGGACTTCTGTACTCCTACAAGCTTCTGAGCTGATCTGACAAGATACAGTTTGTCATGTCTAGCACGCTAGTGCATTGCCTCTTTTGGAAAGTTTTATGTGAACAAGTTCAGAATGACATTCTTTTCTTGTATAAAGGGTATCTGTAGTCAGATTTAAAAAAAAAAAATAAGTTACTTTGGTGGGGGGAAGCCTGTGGATGGTTCAGTCTTCCCCGATCTTCCCATGCCCCTCTGTTCCTCCATTGGGAAGCTTTAAATAATCCTCTATAATAAAACCCAAGTGTCTCTGCATCCCATGTCCCTGTGTGTGTGTTTTGTTGTACTGTGCATGTGCAGGGAGGGACGCAGAGACACTGAAGGGGAGGGCGTGTGTGCGAATGCGCACGGTGACAGACCTAGCCTGTTTTTGAACGGGCTAAGGTCAATAGTGTTCAATATTAATGTTGAATACTGCTTGCAGCCGGACCATCCAGAGGCTTTCCCCTACAGTGGTTACTTTTTTTTTTTATGCTACATGTTTGCTTTAAATAAGTGTATGTTGTGCCTTTGTAATTTTGATACATATTGTAACTGACTTTTTATCTACATAAAAATTGTTTTATAATTTGTCCTATTTTGGCTTGCCGTATGAAGAAGCTCTTGTTCTACTTTTGTATACCCTTGTATCTAATATTTTTGTGGTCGCCTAAATTAGAACATGTTTTTGCTAGTTGTAATATATGTCTTGTGTGCATACATATCTATGAGTATTTTTATTGTCCTTATGTAAATAGACATACAGTGGAGGAAATAATTATTTGACCCCTCACTGATTTTGTAAGTTTGTCCAATGACAAAGAAATGAAGTCTCAGAACAGTATCATTTCAATGGTAGGTTTATTTTAACAGTGGCAGATAGCACATCAAAAGGAAAATCGAAAAAATAACCTTAAATAAAAGATAGCAACTGATTTGCATTTCATTGAGTGAAATAAGTTTTTGAACCCCTACCAACCATTAAGAGTTCTGGCTCCCACAGAGTGGTTAGACACTTCTACTCAATTAGTCACCCTCATTAAGGACACTTGTCTTAACTAGTCACCTGTATAAAAGACACCTGTCCACAGAATCAATCAATCGAGCAGACTCCAAACTCCAACATGGGAAAGACCAAAGAGCTGTCCAAGGATGTCAGAGACAAAATTGTAGACCTGCACAAGGCTGGAATGGGCTACAAAACCATTAGCAAGAAGCTGGGAGAGAAGGTGTTGGTGCGATTGTTCGAAAATGGAAGGAGCACAAAATGACCATCAATCGACCTCGCTCTGGGGCTCCACGCAAGATCTCACCTCGTGGGGTGTCAATGGTTTTGAGAAAGGTGAAAAAGCATCCTAGAACTACATGGGAGGAGTTAGTGAATGACCTCAAATTAGCAGGGACCACAGTCACCAAGAAAACCATTGGAAACACATTACACCGCAATGGATTAAAATCCTGCAGGGCTCGCAAGGTCCCCCTGCTCAAGAAGGCACATGTGCAGGCCGTCTGAAGTTTGCCAATGAACACCTGAATGATTCTGTGAGTGACTGGGAGAAGGTGCTGTGGTCTGATGAGACCAAAATAGAGCTCTTTGGCATTAACTCAACTCGCTGTGTTTGGAGGAAGAAAAATGCTGCCTATGACCCCCAAAACATCGTCCCCACCATCAAGCATGGGGGTGGAAACATTTTGCTTTGGGGGTGTTTTTCTGCTAAGGGCACAGGACAACTTAATCGCATTAACGGGAAAATGGACGGAGCCATATATCGTGAAATCCTGAACGACAACCTCCTTCCCTCTGCCAGGAAACTGAAAATGGGTCGTGGATGGGTGTTCCAGCACGACAATGACCCAAAACATACAGCAAAGGCAACAAAGGAGTGGCTCAAGAAGAAGCACATTAAGGTCATGGAGTGGCCTAGTCAGTCTCTGGACCTTAATCCAATAGAAAACCTATGGAGGGAGCTCAAGCTCAGAGTTGCACAGAGACAGCCTCGAAACCTTAGGGATTTAGAGATGATCTGCAAAGAAGAGTGGACCAACATTCCTCCTAAAATGTGTGCAAACTTGGTCATCAATTACAAGAAACGTTTGACCTCTGTGCTTGCAAACAAGGGTTTTTCCACTAAGTATTAAGTCTTTTATTGTTAGAGGGTTCAAAAACTTATTTCACTCAATGAAATGCAAATCAGTTGCTATCTTTTATTTAAGGTTATTTTTTCGATTTTCCTTTTGATGTGCTATCTGCCACTGTTAAAATAAACCTACCATTGAAATTATACTGTTCTGAGACTTTTCATTTCTTTGTCATTGGACAAACTTAAAAAATCAGTGAGGGGTCAAATAATTATTTCTTCCACTGTATATGAGAATATTTTTCATTATGACAGCAATGTGTCCAACATAGTGCTACCATTTTTCCACCAATAGCAGATATGGGAATGAAATAAATACTTGTACTTAAATATAAACCCAAGACAGTTGGTGCCTATCTTTATACACACACACACGCACGCACGCGCGCGCGCGCTCAGCGTTGATGATACTGGCTGTTTACTCCTCTTATTGCCTGATGAAGCGGGTTTTTACCACGCGAAACACGTTGCACTTTAGTTGGAGTATCCAATAAAATTGTTTTGGCTGAAAATCTGTTCTGCTTGGGGGAGGTAAGTCCACCACTACCTCCTCTATTACCAAGATGGGTTTTTAAGTTTTTAGGGTTTTTTTTTTTTTAGTTTTTTTTTTTAATCCTGTTGGTACCACTGTTATCCTATTATCTGCATCAAGTCCACCCTTGGTGGAGGGTTGTACCCTTCCTTCTACTACTACAGAGAGCGACCTTTTAATCCTGAGTGGGGTCAGGACAATCTCCCCACCTGCTTTGACAGTGGTTGCCTAATTGTTAACCCTGGTTTGTGAGTATTAAATTCATATTATTACTCTTGCAATTATACATTACCAGTACATACTACACTATATTGGGCTCTTGGTGTTCTCTCTTTTTCTCTTAATGTGCATTAAGTTTGTGCTTCCGAAGGCACAAGGAAAAGGAAAATAACTGCAGAGAGGGATTAATCAGTATTTACTGCCGCACTGGGTTTATTTTTTAGCTTAAAGAATACATTAGCATTTTATCTCTATGTGCACCAATAGCCTTGTTGGTGTATAAATACGTATGGCATAATTTGGTGTCATACATTTAGTATAGTGTTTGGTACAATTTTTGTCCCAGAAAATCTCCTCTGTAAATTGTTGAATATGCAATAAGCTTGTATTTATCTGATTCATCTCATTAAAGCCACAAAATGCAGACTGTTGCTTTGTGCATACTGTAATTTTCTATCAGGTAATGTTAACTGTATGGTCAGGTTTATGTAGCATTCCCATTAAAGGAAAAAAAAAATCATACCAGGGAAATGTCATGTTGTTGACAGTGTCTTCTTGGCCTTTTAGATTGTAGTCCAGCAGAGTGTTGATGACACTGACAAAGCTACCAACTTTCATGTGCAAAAGTTTGGGTTGCAAACTAGTTACATGGACATAGACAGCAGGTTCTGACAGATGTCGTCTTTTTCAGCATGTCTCAGCCTGTACTAACATATTCTGGGGTCAGTTGTTCTAAACACTTCAACCACCTCTGCTGAAAGTAATTGGAGCAGTGAGCTAGGGTGTAGCTGGTAGCTTTCACTGTTGCTGTGTTTTCATTTCTACAGTCTGATACACACTTTAAGCAGCATGTGAAACATGGTGACTGTTTTCAAAATTATTTTTCCACTTATCAAAAACTAAAATGCTTTAGTGATGTCGTCAAACTTTTATTTTTTTGTAATTCAAATTGTACAAAGATCATTTTAAATTGAGAAGCGATGCACATATTATGTAGTGCCCATTTTTGTACTGACTGCATGCTTTCACCTAGATTAGTTGTATGATTGCCCACATGGTTTTACGATGGAAGCAAATGTTGGCTGTGTACTGCAAAGGTGACCACAAATCAGGCGATGTATGGGCAGATCGACACTGAGACAGATCGATCCCTCTTTGTTTGAATGTCTATACACCACAAACCGATATCCAATAGATTTTAGCATGAAATCTATCAGAAATCAATGTGGCTGCACCGAGTATATAAAAAAAATTCCTTCAGTGCCCGTGGTGCTCTGTAAAATCTCACCTCTCAGCTTGCATGATGCTGTCACTACGAACGCATGTTACATGCACTGGTGGTGGGCAGGAGTCACACAGGAGGGGAGATGAGACACTATACATTTGGGAAAGGGTTTTGTGTTGGGGACACCGGTTGTTGTGATATCAAAAGCTGTCACCACCGCTCGTCCAATCAAGCACTTTCGACCGAGTTTTTCCAACATGTCCGATTGAACTCAGCCTGAAATTGGTCGACGGGATCAATCAGACATTCTTGAAAACCTCTCTTGTTGACATGTGGTACCAATTTTCCTTTGATAAGATAAAATTATCGAATCTGAAGGTCGATTGGCCTGCAAAATCACCTGATGAATGGCTGCCTTTATTCAACCTCTGTATATTGCAGATCATCCTAGTAGTACAGATAGTCCCTGCTTACAAACAATGCAGTTCAAACATCTCATAAATACAATGCTGTAATCATGTACAAAATGTACTGTAATGTTCATGTTAAATATTTTTATTACGTGTCACAGAATCAGTTTTTATGTGGTTTATAGCACAATAAAGCACATGGAAAACAACAATGTTTATACTGTATTATCTAGTCTAGTTGTCCGAAAGTAAATCATTTATCCACATGTACCAGTATGTATAATACATGATTTGATTTACAAGGAAAATTTCACTTTTACAAATGACCTGGAACGAAAACTGATTGTAAGTAGGGGACCACCTGTACCTCCCAACCTTAAATGACAGCTGAAGCAAGAGGCATATGAAGGCTGCCATATTTATTTCCTTTTAAAAGTGAATCTAAATCAAACCGACAAACTTTTACTTACCTGGGGCTTCCACCAGCCCCCTGGTGCCGTCCTGAAACCATCCTCTGGTCCCCCGCTGTGGCTCAGTTTCCACCGGCTGGCCAGTTTATGGCCACTGCGCCTACGCAGCTCTGCCCGCATGCATCGCTGGGAGACGTGAGTGAAACTCTTGTCAGTTAAATTTAATTTTCCTTTAAACAATACCAATTGCCTGGCTGTCCTGCTGTTTTTTTGCCTCTAATACATTTAGCCATAGACCCTGAACAAACCTGCTGACAAGATTAGCTGCATGCTTGTTTCTGTTTTGATTCAGGCACTACTGCAGCAAAATAGACCAGCAGGGCTGCCAGGCAACTGGTATTGTTTAAGAGGAAATAAGGCAGCCTCCATAATCTTCTCACTTCAGTTGTCCTTTAAGTTAGACACAGGTGGGTCAGTAATAGCTATGGGAAGCCTATTGATCTCACGCCATCAGAAATAAGTTACCGTAGCTACAGCTCAGTTACCATACTGCACACTCAATTTGGTTTCAGAAGAAATGTATCTAGAATCGATTTAACCACTAAGGCTGTGCTTTTTGATGCAGTGCAACGCTATGTGGCCATCAGTCTCATTCCATTCCGCCCTGTTGGTTTTTACATGATTTTGCACCATGTCGGATTACACTTTGGACTGAAAGTTGCCTGATATTTATTGAAAGTTGATTGATTAGATATGTTAGGAACAACAGATTCATGCAGAATTGAATTGGATGTAAAAATGTGTTTGTCTAGCATTATTTTAAGAAACCATTCTATGAGGACTTTTGCCACGAGAGATGCAGTGTTCTGTATTTGTACTTGATTTAGTTAGGAACATTCAGCCTCTTTTCCAAGCATTAGTGGGGGAAATGTATGTTATTATTGTCCACTTTTGGGGTAGAAAAGTGAGTTACTAATAGTAACTGCTTATATTAATGCATGATTCATTATCATATGCTTGTAATTTATTGAAGCTAAACAAAATTTTTTTTATCTGGTTCTTTTTTTTTGGGGGGGGGGGGGGGGGGGAGAATTTAAATTTTGTATATTTTGTCAAATGAATATGACCTTAGTAATTTAAAGCCCAACTTCAGGAATTTTTTCCTTAATGTGGAAAGGTATTAAAATGTTTTGGAGATTTAACAGTTACCTGTGTCGTTCATGCTCCCACTGCCGTGCACCCCCAATCTCTCCCCCCCTCCCCCCCCCCCCCCCCCCTTTTGGGAAGACTTTTTTTTTCCTTGATAAAGCAAACAAAAAATACATACCTATGGAAAGGCTCTGAATAGCATAGAGCCTTCCCGTTCCTCTCTGTCTCCTTGTTTCAGTGCCATGCCCCAGTGAAGTTCTTTGACCGACTTTGTTGAATGAATACTTCATCTCTCCTCGGGCAGCCTTCTGAAGTACTCACATCCCTGAGTACTTCCGAGCCAAGGCTCGCACATGTGCGGTAAGGATGCACCGTCCTCAGTTGCACTCCGGGCCGTGAGTACTTTTGAAGACTGCCCTACGAGGTACAATGAGGTATTCGGTCGGAGAACTTCTCCAGGGAACGGCTGTGAGTCTGGAACAAGGGGACAGAGAGAGAACTGGGAAGGCTCTATGCTATCCAGAGCCTTTTTTGTTTGCTTTAGCTTTACTTTAAATAAATTTACTGGCCCTAATTGGGGTTGTCTCCCCCAAAAGGGTCCAACACAGCAAACTGGTTTTCTATCAGAGTGGGGAACTTTTGGAATTCCATGTCAATATTTTTTTTTTTTTTAATTGCTGTCGCTCACTTTGCCTTGAAGACCACCAGAGTTCACAGTAAAGTCTTTGAGTTCCAAGAAGTGAGACAAATCTTGCCAAAGCAGACACTTGTTCTGTCCTCTCTCTACACTATTAAAAAAGATTTTTCTTTTTCCTGTAGTTGGATTTTAAATGCTCATATTCATGATATGTGTAACATGTTTGCATATTAGTATATGCAAAAGTATCAAATGTGTACAAATAGGTGTTTATGGCTAGAATGAGTAATAACTGGACAGTTTAAGTATACATTTCCCACTGTAATGTTGTAGAGGACTTTGAGATGCTTTAGAGTTTTGTTGTAAAGTAGTGTCACCATATTGTATGCTTTAGAGCAGCGTTCCCTAACCCTGTCCTCAAGGCCCACCAAAAGTGCATGTTTTGTGGAAATCCAGAGAGGTAGGTAAAGTTAACCAGAGCCCAAGCACCCTCATGTATTTTACCATATATATCAGTGGGAACATTAGAGAAAACACCTACCCTTCTTTCTTTCATTCTTTACTGTTCAGCTTGCTTCTTATCAGCCCTAATAAAGTCCCCGACTGAGCATTCAGTCTGGCTTTGCTCAGGAATCATTATAGCTGAGTCTGTGTTCTGATGTCTTTTCAAACCCAAGCCTGCCCCCTTGTGGCTCTGCTCAGGAATCATAGCTGAGTCATTATAGCAAAGCCAGACTGAATGCTCAGTAGGGAATTTTATCAGGGCTGATAAGAAGCAAGCTGAACAGTGAAGAATGAGAGCAGGGTAGGTGTTTTCTCTAATGTTCCCACTGATATATATGGTAAAATACATGAGGGTGCTTTATCTCTGGTTCACTTTAATCAACTCTGTTAAGACACTCATTATCTCACCTGTGCATGTTTGTGGTTTTTTGCAAAACATGTACTGTTGGTAGGCCTTGAGGACAGGGTTGGGGAACACTGCATTAGAGAATACTGCATTCAGTTTTTTCCCTTCCTATACTGTGCTCCATCTTAAATACTTGTATACCTTGTCTCGTTAAAAATACAATATTATTCAAAAGTTTTAGGAACTTGTGAAGAGAATGGGAAAGAGTAAACTGGAGATCTTGTAAAAAATGTCATATTTTATTAATAAAGAAACTTGATAAATCAAATCAGTATTTGTTGTGATAACCATTTTGCTTTAATACATAAGCAATGGTCTTGGGTACACTTGCATTCAGCTTTTGAAGAAACTAATGTGGTTGTTCCAAGCATCCAGGATAACTTGCCACAGTTCCACTGCAGGCATCGGATGTCCATACATAAATCTCTATGAACTTTCTTGATTAATAAAAACAAATGTGGTGTTGTTTTTGTTTCAAGTAATTCTGCTTTAGTTTCTGAGCACACTTGAATGCTTATTTGCATTTCTCAGCAACACATAAATGTCAGGGCTTGTTTCCACTGTTGCGACGCGATTTCGGCCGCATTCCGACGCTTGTAAAAACGCATGCGGATGAGTTTCCGCATGCGTTTTTACCCGCGATTTCGCATGGCAGGGTGCCATGCGAAATTAACCATGACACTGCCAGGGCTAAATAAGATTGGAAAAGGTGCGAAATCGCACGCGAAATCGCAGGTAAAAACGCATGTAACAAACGCATGCGTTTTTACTATTAAATACATTAGCGGCGATTCGCACGGATTCCCGACGCAGGCGAAATCGTTGGCTCTTTTGTGCGTTTTTTTCACGCTGAAAAAAACGCACCTCAACAACGCTACAGTGGAAACAGGCCCATCCACTTGTATTACATGTGCGGATCTGCATGCGTTGGACGCATGCAGATTCGCGATAGTGGAAACGAGCCCTTACACACATTGCTGAAAAATGGACAGAAGCGCATGTGTCCTCAGACCCTTGCAGCATTTATTTCACACGTGCCTAAGACGTTTGCACAGTTCTGAAAGTTTTACAGGTTGGTCTACAAGCTAGTATTTTTTTAAGTGATAAGCATTTTGTTTAAAGATTCTGTTAGTCTGCTATAATCCCTTAACTATGAAAATGTTACTTTAATTTAAACTTGTCCCTTTTTAATTTTTCAAATCTAAATACTGTGTTAAGAGCATGTCTACTTATTATTTACATCATGGTTTTATTGATACATACATAGCATTACACAGTACACCACATTAAACTAGGTTAAAGTTCAAAATTTCATTTGGAAAAATAATAAATAGGGTGCCTCTAGGGGTAAATGCATAAAAAGCCACACACTAGTTGCAACCTCTGTTAATTGACAATTCTAAAAGATAAAAAAAAAGTTACGGTAGAAAAACACATTTTCAATATCCATGTTTTCAAAGAGTCAAACATGTAAATAGAATAAAATTGTAACTATACAATACAGGTAGTACCTGAGTTAAGAATGCTTGACATACGAGCGACCCAATGCCATTGTGGTGATGTGTTTTCTGTGTGGGGGAAGTTTGAAGGAGCAGTTTTTAACTTTCCCCAGGTTCTGTCACGTCATCACCAGCTTATCTCGCCTCTGAACCAAGTCCAATGCTGTGCATCATCCTCTCTCCACCACCTGCTTGCTCTTGTGCCCAGCATCTCTTCCTGTACGTCAGTTGGCATATAAGGAGAGGTGGTGCAGGGGGAGGAGTGGATAGACTGACAGTGCTGGACTCTGGCTGGAAGGTGAGTTTAGCGTTGCTGTCGTGGGGGGACTCTACAAGGCTGGGAGAAAAAGGGAACAGTAGGGCACATAGGGGGACACTGGAGGCAAAGAGGTGGAACAGTGTTCCGACTTAAAGGGAAGCTTAAGTGACGTGACATGATGAAATAGATATTTGTATGTACAGTACCAAGCACACAGATATGCTGCGTGGCTTTCCTTCTTTCTCTGCCTGGAAGAGTTAATATTCAGCTATGCAACTATAGCTGTCCCTCACTGATAAAATATTACAGCCATAAAATACTTTTGTGCCAGATAACTGAGCTGAGTGCAGTGGATACATAAAAAAAGTCAATAGTGCATATGTCTCAGCACTCTGAGACAAGAAACAGACTGTTTCATTGAACTGAGACAAAACAATAAATCTATTTTTTTTTTTGATCTTTTTAAAAATAACCTAAATCTGTGGGATATCTAAGTCATTTTTTGGCCTCATTCACACTAGGGCGCTTTTTGCCTGCGATTCACGCCAAAGTGCTGGCACTCAAGTAATCCTATAGGATTACCCACATTGTGGCGAATGCGCAGTTTTTTGCCATTTGCATTACACATTCCAGTGAATGAGATGTGAAATGCAATCACTTGGAAAATGTTATATGTAGCACGTTTGTGATCAGCAGAAATTGCAAATGTGTTGCATGTAGCTTTTTCCCAGCAATTGCATCTCTGTTCTCATTCAGTGGAATGAGAATTGCAAAACGCAATCATTAAAAAATCGAGGAACACTACAATGCAAAATTGTAATCGTGTTGCTGAATGTGAACAGGGCTTCAGGAGTCGGAGGAGATATACCATGGTTTATCTCATCAGTTCATTTTCACTTTATGAACTAATTAATATTGTTAATTCGCCTATTAATCAGGCATAGGGGGCACAAGTTCTACTTAAAGGAATACTATCGATTCACATATTTTTTTCAATTCACACAGGAATTGTTTGGGAAGTGCTGCTAAGTACTGGTGTATACATTTTAGTAGCAACTTCTTTCAAAGTTTACTGACGCCAAAACTGACGGCTGACTGAGCCATGAGGAGAGGGGAAATTCCCCTCACACTTGATCAGTTAACTCTATGTGTAGCTCTGTGTGTGACAGAGAAGAGAGCTCCCAACAGCTGCAGATCCTGTGTTTCTGACTGACCTGTCTGAAGAGAGCAGAGGAAATGTAACTAATTGTCACAGCTTTTCATACTGTTTTTGCTTTCAGAGTTTGATATGTTTGATATTTGCTTTCTGTAGTCTGATAGACAACTCTGGCTGTGCATTGAAGCAGACACCCCTTCTGCAATTGATTTGTCCCAATATAGCTAAATCCTACCCTCAATAAATTACAGTTTTTGCCTCTGATATTTAACATGAAAAGTAGGAAAATGTTTACACAGCTACTTAGACATTATTTGCACACTGTCATTTTAGAACACTTGGGTATCGATCGTATTCCTTTAACCGGACTTTATCAATAGGTTGATAGTTCTGGGAATAACGCATGTCCTTCGGGCTAGTACCAACTGAGGTGTACTATTGCTGTTAGGGCGGGTATGTTGGTGGCACAGTGCAGAATTAAACTGCAGGTGGAATAAGGAGTGTGATGGTGTGCTCAGCTGTCGCTGTCGATCTAGTGTCATGAATGCTGGCTCTTTTAGTGAACTCTAGGGCCATTTATACACTAGCTAAATTCGTGCCAGAGATGACCTTAAATGGGCGGTGTGGCTGAGTTCCATCTAAGATGTGTATGAGGCTTTAGGAGGGCCATGTTTATTGCTAGTGGGAAGTGGTGTTGAGGTAATTCGGCTGTATAGTATGCAGCTTCAGTGCCTTTGAAGATTACAGTATTTCACTACAATGCCACTTTAACTGGGGTGTTTTTAGTTATTTTTTTACATTTTTATACTGCTTGGTAATTTAGTTTAAAAAAAAATATATATGCATGAAACTGCTTTTATAATCATGGATTATCATTTTTAATTCTGCCAAATACCTGTATTTTTTTAGTCTGCAATTAATTTGTCATTCATAATTGTACATGTTTGTGGTTAATTTATTTAAAATGTTTTTTTTCAATTGGAATATGTAATGAATTTTACACACCATTATTCAATTTGCCAAAATCTGGCACTCATACTTTTTAAAATGTTTAGGATACCTATCCATATACTATGTTTGTCAGTTTTTTATATTGCGTGAGTATTATATATTCATGTTACGCTATAGTTTATATACACCCAATTGCCTGGATATAAGACATTATTCTCAAAACCTTTATTGTAACTATCTTCATAGAAAAAAACCTTACATTTTGCCTGTTGATGGTCTTATTTGTATGTAAATGTGTATGTAAATTAGCTTTTTGCATGTGATATTTTTTTCTATTGCAATGATTGACCTTTAAAATGTATTGATGCATATGCAATGTCTGTACTGTTATCAAAGCTTTTGTATACTGTGTACTGTAGCCAAAATCTACATCACAAAATCTTAACACATTACAGCTGACAGAAGAGGAACACCTTGAAAGATCACATTCATGGATAAGAAGACACTTGGCCATCAGTTTGCTTCCTACGATTCAACAGCTCTAAACTTATGGATAAAAATGAACAGATCTTGATGTGAATAAAGCAAATCTGCAAATATGGTAACCAGTAGACCTACTTTTATTTTTACATTGCTTAAATGTTTTATTTCAATGAAAACTGTGTGATCTGAAACGTAATAGCTCTTACAACTTTGGTTCTACATTATTGACAATTTGTAATGTAAATACAATTTAGAAGTTAAGCTGTTTCTTGTTTTTACTTCCTGTTAAAATGTTCGTGTTCTGATAATGTCTGTAAATGACACCACCTCAATTACAGTATAGATGTAGTGTTGTAATAAACTGTTTAATGGGGTTGATGTGTAAAGCTTTTCAAATTCTTTGCTGTTTACATCTCAGGGAAAGGCTTATTTTTAGCAATATATTTCACAAAACAGGTTTTATTCCACAAACATTTTTTTTAATAGCACAGTATGCTGTCTATTTATTTTGTTACATAAACTCACCATTGTTGGACATTTTCTATCTAGTAGCTTTGTATATTAAAGGCTAATTTATTCAGTTGCAATTTGTATGAAATGCAGACGTAAAATGCATTGATATGGCATATGGCATACTTGTAAATTAAAAGGTTTACCATTCCACTTTGAATGTGTACAGAAAAAGTTGTCAAAATAATGCAAGAAAATGCCTTGTCACTACTGGTGTAGCAAATTTGCTGTTGAACATTATACAATTTACACAATTTACAACTTCTTTTGATGTGGTTTATCATGCCATTAACCATTTTCCCTCTTCTGTAAACAGTGGGTAGTGTAGCTTGCTTTCTTTTCTACCCAAAGTTATTTTTCTTTCTGTGAAAGATATAATGTAAATTTTGACTACATCCTCATAGATGGAATTCTCTGGGTTAAGAATTTTTCAAGACCTTTGATGACATGGTTACTTTCAAACTGTTTGGTTACTGATCTTACAGTAGTGGAAGTCTTCTATGCAGCATATTTTGTGGTTCACTCTTAAAATGTTCTCGCACTGTGTTAAAAGCCAAGGAACACTTCTCGTATATATGTTTGTTAATGCCATGAACTTTATTGTAGTCTTCGATAAATCCTATTTTTATTTCCTTAACTTTTGAGATGCTTGAGTTCCACCCAAAAAACCTTTAAAAATGATTTTACATTTTATGGATACATTTCATAGAATTTTTGGCTGACTGTCCTAATAACCAGGTAAGTATTCTCCCAATGTATTTTTTCCAGCAAGCAGTAGTATGTGTTAGTCTGTTATAATTTTTGTTTTTATATATCTTTAAAAAAAGACTGGTTTTGTATTTGTTAGCTTCAGGTAAAGCTGAGCAAAATTTTCATCAAAGGCAAAATTGATATATCTTAAAATAATGTAATAAAACTCTGCTCTGCTGTTGGATTCTAAACTCATCAGCTATATTGTGCAAAAAATAAGTTTATGTATGTAGGGCATTTCCGGTGACGAGCCTCTTTCTGTTATGGTTAGCCTGTACATTCCTCACTGACACTGTAGACACACTTCTGTGATGTCATTGAAGACTATTTATGCTGATTTCACTGTAGTAGATCCCTAAAGCAGCACAGATATTTTTTTTTAATTGACAGTTGTTGTTTTTTGTTTTTTAAATCTTAACTACATTATTTCAATTTTGCCTTAGAGGAAACCAACCACATCCATCTCTATCTAGGAGTTATGAACATGCTTGATAAACATAGTACTCAATACTTTGTTTTTATAATTCCACATTCATATGTATGTTTCATTAGGGCACATTTTACTGTAGCATCACTCAGTATATAATCTTTTGTTCTAAATTGAAATAGAAAATAAGTTTTTTTTGTTTTCATGTAGAATGAGATTTCCACAAAGATGTTTTTTTGTGTGGATAAAAAAACAAAGTTAAAACAATATTCATCATCTAGTTATACAATAATTTTATCTGGTATCCTCTACTGATGTATATATTGCATAATGTGTTAACAATGTAATCTTTATCTTCATACATAGAGGTTTTAATGTGGCTCAGTCCTTTAGCTTTTGACAAACTTTTGTAAATTGTGAAGTGTGTTTTGGATTTGGTCACTATATATATTTGAAGTGTTCTGATCGTTTTAGTCCAGTTATTTTATAGCTACATTTTAGGTGTTCATAGGTTTACCTGATGCTTTTTTTTTTAATTGTTCTAAGCTTAAGCTGTTAAATATTTGCAAATAATAAACTTTTTCATTATATTTTATGGAAAATACTGTTTGGTTTTACAAGCCACAGACTGCTGTAAGTAAATAACACATTGCTAAATAGCATTTTGTCTTAACAGCGTACATGGTCATGTTTTTTATATATCACGCTAGTAAAATAAAAATGGGGGGGGGGGGATTGTTTCTAGCGTTAAATGTAGAATTTTTCCCAAAATGTAATTTTTGGTTATAGTAGAGAAGGATTCGACAATCTGTTTATTTTGCTTTCTGCATACTTATTACGGAAATTTCTTTCCCCTCTGTTAATGGTGACTCAACAGGAAGCAAGTGAATCATTCTAATGGAAACACAAATTAAAAATGAAAACTTAGCTTTTTTGGAAGGAAGCTATAACCTTTTTCATGTTTTATTCACTGGCCATGTTCCAGTTTGTGTTTTTAGTGACGCAAAAGGAAGTGAGTGGGAACCACCTTAATAGGTTTATAGTATGCACTAAAAGCCCAACAGTGGTTCTAACCCTTCTGCACGCTATCCCAAAATAAAGGACAACTCTAACGGGTTTTTTTTTTTAAAATACTCTGTATTAGGGTTCACATTATCACTAGTGCTGGGGGCACTTCATTTATTCCCACAGTTCTCTCTGTCTGCTTTAAAATCATCCTTCACTCTAACACAGCTCTCAAATACTTCTCCTCAAAGCATGCAGGAGAGTCTGTGGAGGAAAGCTGATCAGAGGAGGTAACCGGTAGCTAGATGTGCTGTAATATTGATGAAATGTAACTAGAGTCAGGGAGATAAGTATACATCACTCCCGACTGGCTGCTTGTCATGTCACTATTCTGCAGCATGCAACAACTTGACCCCTTATCACCACATAAATACGATTCTTCAGCTATGTGATTACTAGACTATACAGACTCTATTAATAGCAACTCCCCTGTCTAGACCTGCACAGCCAACACCTTTTGTATCCGGAGGTGTTGGGATGATTTTGTGGCACAGCTGTGTGTGGAAAGAAATTGCCCTAGTACTTGTGGTAATGTGTGCCTTAACATACAGCATTTTTGTTAAGTTGCTTTAATTGATAGATGTGCTTTAAACATTTTGGCTGCTGTTCTGCTTGCCCTCTCATGGAACCATGTCTCATAGAAACTGTTGAGTTTTTTTGTGGTTTTTGGTACATATGGAACATTAGGGCTGTTTCTGTGATGGAAAATAAATAAAAAAAATATTAACTGCTGTCCGGGTTTTTCTAGTTTTGGTATGTTCAGTTATTTAGAAACTCATCCAGAAAGTTACCATATGTGTTAACATTTAAAAAGGACAGTACAGTGGTTATCACTTTTTTTTAAATCTATCTATATCTTAAGGCCTCTTGAACACAGTTGAAGCTAAATAATTCAGTGCTGATGTAACTTCAGAGGCTCTTTCCAGCCCAAAACTCATTAGAGAGAGTCCATGAGATGTAAATTTTTTGGCTTGTGTGCCAACTTAACCTCCCTGGCGGTAACCCTGAGCCGGGGCTCCGGGTGGAAAGAAGGCCAGGAGTGGTAATCCCCAGCCTGACTCTGAGTAGCCGCCGGGAGGTCTATGCAGAACCTGTAGCGCAGTGGGCGGTTGAACTCTTCTCCCCCGGGATGTTATAATTACTATTCCCCCCCCCCCCCCTTTTAAGCAATACCAGTTGCCTTGCTGTCCTGCTGATACAAGCTGCTAATACCATAGACTCTTAACAAGCATGTAGCAGATCAGTTGCTGTGAACTGAACAGGAGTCATGGCAAGCAAGCATGCCAGTCTTTGTTCTGTTGCCAGGAGCGTTCTGTGCACATGCAATGGCAAAGAATGAACCCCGCGTGCACAGAATGCTCCTGGGATTGGGCAGCACTTGCCATGATCATGATTTGCAATCAGCACAAAACTCAAATACGCTAAATGCATTTTACTTTTTTTTCCTCAAAAAGCCCCGCAAAAATGTCCAGTGAAAGATATGCGTTTAAAAGCATGAAAATCGCTGGCGTTTTGCAATCTCAAGTGTGAACGGGCCTAACTGCTTCTGCTGGGAGAGAAGACACATTGGGCTTGATTCACTAAGACAAATAGCATGCCTTATCAAAGTTAACATGCCTTATCAGAGTAGCATGACGAGCTCTGCAAACTCATGCCTGCTAATTGGCAATGACGAGAGCTTGTCCTGAGCCCCTGCGGGTTCGTAGCGCTCGCTATGCTACTCTGATAAGGCGTTAACTTTGATAAGGCGTGTTATCTCTGATTAGGCATGCTATTGGTCTTAGTGAATCAAGCCCATTGGCTGTTAACACAACTCAAGTGAACAGAAGGGGAGGGCACATGGCTGAGCCTCCAACAGGATACATATGCTGATAAATAACCTTTCTAAAAAAAAAAAAAAAAAAAGCCACACTGCTTAATATCTAATGCTCTTGCTACGGTATTAGGCTGGGAGAACTAGTTTGATTTGTATGCATTTTGCCACATAGCTGAAAATGCACACAAAATTGTACCTAATGAACGTCTGTGCTGCATGGCAAATTGCAGTTATCTGTGATTTACAGTGTTCTGTTTATAATCACTGTTGGATCTTCCTGCGTACTGTATTTAAATCTCATGCAATGTGCATATGTTTCTTATGGGGAGGTTTTTTCTTTTTTTTACACATTAGATCTTTCCTCATTTAAAAAGACAGATTATTAAAAAAAAAATGCAAAAAGCAGACAAACGCACATTGCAGAAAACGTAAGGTTTTCTGCATAGACAAGTGTAGTCCCAGCCTTGGGTACACACAACTAGGGATGAGTGAAGCTAAACAAAAAAAACAAAAGCTTGAGGATCCACTTGGTCCCAAGGCAAACTGCCAAGCATATGCGATTTGAAAAAAAGCATTCTCCTTTACTTAAATGAGTCATTCAAGTTATCAAAACGCAAAAATTGCCAAACAATTGGCAGTGTGTCTTAGGACAAGTGGAAGCCAGGGGGAGGTTATGACGATGTAATGTTAGGTACACACAATGCAATTTTTCTGACAGATTTACTGTCAGATCAACTATTTCCAACATGTCCAATGTAATTTCCGATAGATTTTTCCATTCGCTTCTATGGAAAATTGTTCCGAAATCAAATCGGACATGTTGGCTTAGCCATGTGTGCACCCCGAGTCACGTTCTCGCGGCTGGGAGCAATCTGAGCCTGCACCAAACTCTTGGGTACGGGAGCGTGGCCAGGCTGTGCATGCGCAGAAGCATGCGACATGATTGCAGGGGGATTTTCTAGAAGATGGCGAGGGACCCCACACACCTAATGACGCTGGAGGAAGCCCTAAGTATGTATAAACCCCATAACAACTATCTTAGGTACCCTCTAATTAAATAAGCACTATTATCTGACAAGCTCTGATGTGCTGGCTCTCCTTTTTTATTAAATACCAATATTAAATAATAGTTATAAAGAATTGTCTGTTTACTCAAAGGCAAGTATCAGCACTAGCATTCAACCCTCTCATAGAAGGGGTAATATGCTGCAGACACTCAGTGCTTAGAAGACCAACAGGGTGTCCATTACCAAACCTACATAAGCCACTGTCTGTATCCATTATTAAATATTCACAATATCCAGTAAAACCGTACTCAGGGCGGGTCATATGTGAGTGAATCGAAACAAACGCCTTTACGCTCATAAGGTGCCAAACAAAGGTAAGTTGACCTTATGGATGCCCACTCTCCAGTCCCTGTTTTTAGCTCTTGCTGTCATAAGGGGTTGCGACCTCTGATGGCAAAGCGACCAAACCAGTCGACTGGAAAGTGGGCATCTGTAAGGTCAACTTACCTCTTTTGCACTTTAAGGCCTTTATTCAATTCAGTATTTTTCCTGGAAGATGTTTCCATCACTCAAAAACTGAAAAGGTAAAAAAAAGTAGGTGCAAAAGTACTGTCAAACTTGATTGGTAGTGGTTTAAAAGGTATTTTAAAGAGACTCTGAAGCGAGAATAAATCTCGCTTCAGAGCTCATAGTTAGTGTGCCCCTGCTAAAACACCGCTATCCCGCGGCTAAACGGGGGTCCCTTCACCCCCAAACCCACCTCCGCAAAACTTGGTCGTGAATTTTTTCTTCCTGGAGGCAGGGCTAACGGCTGCAGCCCTGCCTCTAGTCGCGTCTATCAGAAGCGCATCGCCGCCTCTCCCCCGCCCCTCTCAGTGAAGGAAGACTGAGAGGGGCGGGGGAGAGGCGGAGGTACGCGTCTGATAGACGCGCATGAGGCAGGGCTGCGGCGGTTAGCCCTGCCCCAATGCGGAAGCGCTCCCCGGCTGCACGGAGGTGATTTGGGGGTGAAGGGACCCACGTTAAACCGCGGGATAGCGGCGTTTTAGCAGGGGCACACATGCCCCTGCTATCTATGAGGTCTGAAGCGAGATTTATTCTCGCTTCAGACTCTCTTTAAACTTGTGAAAATATCACCTAGGGAAACTTAGGAGAAAAAGTGAGTTGAGTACAGGCCTATATGCATAAAGGTGTCGTGATTTATTCTGGGTCCATGTAACACAGGACCTGTGATATGAGTACTGTTAGACATCAGGGAAAGTTGCGCTTAAGCCAGATATGAACGTGTTGCTTTATTAGCAAACCTCAGAGACATCTGAACACCCCCCCCCCCCCAACAAAAAAAAAATCTAACTCATTCATTTTTGGTGGATTTTAGGCATCCTATTGTTGGAAGATCTATATGGGGAGGGATAGATAGCTGAATCGCGTTGCACTGAATCAAGTGGTACAACGCTTGCAATTTAATAGATGCACAATGGATTGCTGCAGATTTTCTCAAAATTTAGCGTGCAATGTGTAGGAGTTAACCACTTTACCCCCGTGCGTACGAATTTCTCCGTCCCTCTTTCCATCCTTTAACCCCCAGGGACGGAGAAATCCGTACTTTCCGCGTTCCCGACACTGTCCGCTCTCCCGCTCGTAAACACGCCGCCCGCTCGCCCGGAGATCAATGAACGGGAAAATCCATTCCCGTTCGTTGATCTAAGCCCCACAATGATCCGCTGCTCTCCTATGGGCAGCGTGATCATTGTGAGAAAAAACTCACGTGTCCAGCCTCCTTATACTTCCTCCAAGCTTCCGGAAGGAAGCTTTGAGGTCGCATTAAAACAAAAAGTTACTGTGGCCATCTTGTGGCCAAATAGTAAACTACACCCTACACATTTTTCACATACAAATAAATGATTTTTACACAAAAAATTAACTCATTACCTCCCACACTCCCCATTTTTTTTTTTTGTAATTAAAAAAAAATTAAAACATTTACAATTAAAAAAAATACATAAATAGTTACCTTAGGGACTGAACTTTTTAAATATTTATGTCAAGAGGGTATAACACTGTTACTTTATAAACTATGGGCTTGTAATTAGGGATGAACGCAAAACTGAAAAAAATGCACCTTTATTTCCAAATAAAATATTGGCGCCAAACATTGTGATAGGGACATAATTTAAATGGTTTTATAACCGGGCCAAAAGGGCAAAAAAATTTCATGGGTTTTAATTACAGTAGCATGCATTATTTAAAAACTATAATGGCCGAAAACTGAAAAATTATTTTTTTCCCCACATTTTTCCTATTTTCCCATTAAAACACATTTAGAAAAAAATAATTCTTGACATAATGTCCCACCTAAAGAAAGCCTAATTGGTGGCGGAAAAAACAAGATATAGTTCATTTCATTGCGATAAGTAATGATAAAGTTATGCTGCATACACACTTGAGATAAAAGTCTCTGGAAAAGGCAAGATCACAGACCAATTTTACCCCATTCCATGTAGTATGAGAGCCATACTCTACACAGTCTATTCTATGGAGCTGAACTCCACATCAGATAGAAATCTTTGCAAGATGCTGCACACAAAGATGCCCGTACACATTCAAAAGATCATTATCTGCAAAAGATCTCTTCCTGCAATAGATCCATTCCTTCAAAATGCATTCATAGTCTATGAGATCTGCAGATCCTCATACACGCCTTGTTTAACAGACTTCATCTGCATATCTGGCAATCATCTGCAGATCTGAAAATCCATCCTGGTGGATCTGATCTGCAGATGATTGCCTGCTAAACAAGGTGTGTATGATGATCTGCAGATCTCATAGACTATGAATGCATTTTGAAGGAATGGATCTATTGCAGGAAGAGATCTTTTGCAGATAATGATCTTTTGAATGTGTACGGGCATCTTTGTGTGCAGCTCCATAGAATAGACTGTGTAGAGTATGGCTCTCATACTACAAGGAATGGGGTATAATTGGTCTGTGATCTTGCCTTTTCCAGAGACTTTTATCTCATGTGTGTATGCAGCATTATAGACGAATGGAAGGAGCGCGAAAATTGCTCTGGTGCTCAGGGGGTAAAACCCCTCAGTGGTGAAGTGGTTAAGCAAATTAATTTTTTTGTCACTTCGTAATTCCAATGTATGCTTAGAAGCAGGGCCGTGCAAATTTGAAAAAGGGGCCCTAATTGATCGATCCTGCTAAATTGTGTATATAATACCCCCTCCCCGGAAATTGGTATTAGTCTTAACACCCCCCCCCCCCATCCACACACACACACACCTTTATAGCAGTATCGGGCAGACTTTGTGTCTCCTTCCAACCAAGTCTTTTGGTGCCACCACCCTCAAATCAGCAGTGATAGGTGCCCACTGTTAGAATGGGCACAGTGGAGCCTGAGGTAGGCACGGACTCACCTTTCATTACTGGGAACCTCTGTCCCTCTTGATCAGCACCCAAGCTTCTTTTCAGGCAAAGAGGTGGTTGCCAATATGCAGTGGTTGCTATGCATTAGTAGGTGCAAAACTGCAGTAAGTGCTAAGGTGCAGTGGGTGCCCAGAAGCAGTGGGTGGTAAGATGCGAAGGTCCAGTTTGTGCTAAGTTGCAGTGGGTGCTGAGGTGCCAAAGTACAGTCTGTGTCAAGCTGCTTTAGGTACCAAGGTCCAGTTTGTATTGGGTGTTTATTTGCAGTGGGTGCTATGCAGTATTGGGTGCTGAATAAGTAGCAGATGGTAATAAACAATAGTGGGTGCCATGTGAGCGCTAACTGGTACAGGGAGCCATGTGAGTGTTGGACATGAGTGAGTAGGGAGTGCCATGTGTGGGTACTGAGTCTCATATGGGTTCAAACGAAGGGTCTGGTACTAAGTGCATATAATGGCATAGGAACTTGGTGCCGTGTGAGTACTGTGCCATGTGGGTGTTATTGGGGGGGGGGGGGGGGGGTTAAAGGGTGTCAAGTGGGTCCTAGGTGCAAATATTGAATGCCAAGTGGGTACTGGGAGTGAGTACATGGTGCCATATGGATGATGGGTGCTGGCTAGTGGGGTATTGGCATGTGGGTGCTAAATGCAGATGCTGGGTACCATGTGGGTTCTGGGTGCTGGCACAGGATGTCATGGAATCTAGCTGTATAGGTGGGTATCAAGCATGTAGGTGTTGATTGCAAGTACTCAGTCCCTCGTGAGTTCTGGATGCATGTACTGGATGTCATGTGAGTGCTTGATGTTTATGCTGGGCACCAAGTGGAGGCTTAGTGCAACTGGAACTACTGCAGATGAAACATGTGGGTGTTGGGTGCAGGTTAGGGCTGCACGATTTTTCGGTTTTATACAGAAACCGCGATTCGTGTAGACGATCTTGTGATCGTCAGTACCCTCGGTTTTCAGAGTGCCCGCTGGACTCTGTACGCTTTTGGTCCGCCTACCGCTGCACCGATTGGCCAGCAGCAGTGAATATTCATTAGTGTTAATAAGCCGGGCAGCGGGGGGCGGATCCACTCGAGCGAGCGGCACACAGCTTCACCAATCGCTGGATATGAATGGAATTATGACAGCGGTAGGCGGAGCTGTACAGAGAGTACAGCTCCGCCTACCGCTGCCGTCATTCCATTCATATCCAGCGATTGGTGAAGCTGTTGCTGTTCGTTTGAGTGGATCCGCCCCCCGCTGCCCGGCTTATTAACACTAATGAATATTCACTGCTGCTGGCTCATCGGCGCAGCGCTAGGTGGGCCAAAAGCGTATAGACAGCGCAGCGGGTACTCTGAAAACTGCGCATACTGACGATCACTAGGTCTTTACATGAACCGCCCCCTGCTGCCGGGCTCTAAGCACATTGTTTATTGTTAAGCCCCCATCCTGGGGGCTTAACAATAAACTATGTGCTTAGAGCCGGGCAGCAGGGGGCGGTTCATGTAAAGACCTAGTGATCGTCAGTATGCGCAGTTTGCGTACTCTCTGTACAGCTCCGCCTACCGCTGCCATCATTCCATTCATATCCAGCGATTGGTGAAGCTGTGTGCCGCTCGCTCGAGTGGATCCGCCCCCCGCTGCCCGTCTTATTAACACTAATGAATATTCACTGCTGCTGGCCAATCGGCGCAGCGGTAGGCGGGACAAAAGAGTACAGACAGCGCAGCGGGCACTCTGAAAACTGCGCATACTGACGATCACTAGATCGTTTTTACATGAACCGCCCCCTGCTGCCCGGCTCTAAGCACATTGTTTATTGTTAAGCTCCCAGCCCAGGATCGTCTTAGACCACCAAGGCAATGCACATTAGCCTGCTGTGTGAACTGACACAGAGCCCGCCACAGCTAGGCTCCACCCCCCTTCGCCTCCATCATAGGCTCCAGTCCAGGTCATGTTGGTTCAGCAGCCCTACCCCTGCCATCAACCTGACAGACCCTGACCCGCCCTCATACATGTATATATGTGACTGTATCATTACCCCCCAATTTATAATGTATTAAAATCACATTATGTCAAATTAAATGGTGGGGCTGGGCAGCGCAAGCTGTTATTAGTCAAGCTTCAGCCAATCATCAAGCCTGAAAGTAAGCATAATTTTTTTTTTTAGGATTAATCACAGCTCCGCCTCCTGTAACACAGACAGTGTGGATGAGGGCACAGCTTGATGTGGTGAGCTGCAAAGGTGGTGTTGTGTGCTTGCCTGCTGCTGGGCATTGTGCAAAGGAGCTGTGAGTAATCCCAAAATTGTGGTTCAAGGGCCAGGCTTTATAACTGGCTGTAGCTTGACTGACAGGCCTGCAGAGACTCTTGAGAGCTAAGGAAGGGCTCTAAGTTGCTCACAAAATGATTCTTCTGGCTGGTGCAGTAGAAGGAGAGAGTGAGCAGAGCCGCTGCTGGGAGTGGTGAGGGCCCGTGGCACACTGAGTACTGTGCACAGAGCAGCGAGCCGAGCCGTTACTGCACAGCGGGTTTCAGGAGAAGCACTGACACTGACTGACCCGTTCTCTGCCCCTACGTCCAGAAGTGGTAAGAGTAACGGTCACCATCGTGTTACTTAGCAGTTTATTACTGCACAGTCCTACAGCACAGCACGCCTCAGAGAAGGACTGTACTGAACCGTAAGCTGCTCACCTCACCGACACTGACCCAGGATCAGTTGTGTTAGGGCCTGGCTGGGGCTGTCTTTTTGTGGCAATCACGCGACCTACACCTGCCAAGCTCACTAATAGCTCCTGCTCCCTGTGCTGTGAAAACTTTGGGCCATGGCTTCTGCTGCAGAACCAGAACCGGAGTTACAAGATTTACTCGGCAAGAAAAAAAGCACGTTGGTCATTTGGAAGTATTTTGGGTTTGAGACAGCAGTTGTGCAACAGAAGCAGGTACTGTGCAGAACTTGTCGCGCTAAAGTTG
Source organism: Hyperolius riggenbachi (assembly GCF_040937935.1). Taxonomy (NCBI): domain Eukaryota; kingdom Metazoa; phylum Chordata; class Amphibia; order Anura; family Hyperoliidae; genus Hyperolius; species Hyperolius riggenbachi. Next base: position 313,465,412 of record NC_090648.1, read on the forward strand.
CAACTTCAAGCGGAAACACAACCAACTTATACCGGCACTTGAAAAATCATCACAAGCTTTTGCACGAGGAATGCATGGTAAAAAAGTCCAGTGAAAAGTCGAGTGAAAGTGGTGCTCACCGTAGTAAACCATCTACAATTACCGAATCTTTTGCTAGTGTGACGCCGTATGAGTCTAGCAGTAAAAGACATCAGGAGATAACAAGAGCAATAACGCATTACATTGCATTACATTGCCAAGGACATAGTGCCTATTAACACGGTCACTAAAGGCGGATTTACAAACCTCTTCCGCACACTGGACAAAAGATATGCGATACCCTCCCGCAACTACTTCAGCCAGGTTGCCCTCCCACAGCTGTACGCAGAGTGTAGAGGAAAAGTGGTAACAGAGCTGAAAAATGTGCAGTATTACGCCACAACTACTGACATGTAGTCAAGCAGAACGACCGAACCATATCTGAGTTTGACTGTGCATTTTGTGAATGACGACTTTGAAATGAAAAGTCGCTGTCTGCAGACTGCATACTTTCCCAATGACCACACCGGAGAGAATATCGTACAGGGTTTGAGAGAATGTCTGTCACGTTTGGATCTGAGAGAAGAGGACCAGACGTGCATCACAACCGACAATGCAGCAAACATCATCAAAGCGGTGGGACTTAATGACTGGACCAGACTTCAATGTTTTGGACACAGGCTGCATCTTGCAATTGAAAATGCAGTTAAAGATGATGCAAGAGTCAAGCGGGCAACTGGACTTTGCAAACAAATAGTTGGCGTCTTTTCTCATAGCTGGAAAAAGAAGACAGTGCTGAAAAAGGCACAGCAAGAATTAAATTTACCCGAGCACTCACTAATTACAGAGTGTGCAACAAGATGGGGTTCAAGGCAAAAAATGATAAAGAGGGTGCTTGAACAGAACAAGGCATTGTCGCAGGTTCTATCTGAAGACAAGAAGACACGTCACCTGGTCCCCACTTGGCAGGACACAGATGTCCTTGAATCAATCAACAATGCCATTGGACCTCTGCAGGAATTTACAGATGCTCTTTCTGGTGAAGCATCTGTAAGTGTGTCATACGTAAAGCCAGTTCTCCATCTCCTGAGAACATCCACCCTATGTGAAAATGATGACGACACAGATCTTACTAAGGAAATAAAGTCCAGAGCTCTTGCCTACATTGAAGATAAATACAGTGACCCAGCCACACAGGAGCTACCGGACATAACTTCATTCCTTGATCTGAGATTCAAGACTACATAAATGCTGAAAATGTCCCAGACGTCAAAGAAAAGGTGCAGATGCAAATGGAGCAGGTGGCACGAAAGGAGAAGAGGGCTCGTCTTAGCACCACAGATGCCAAGTCCCAGGGTGCAGCAGAGGCAGCTCCATCCATCACCGGGAAGGGAAAGCGGTCACTGGGCAGCTTCTTCAAGAGCAAGAGTCAGACCATACCTTCTTCTTCCTTCACTGTGCAGTTGGAGGATGCTCTTAAAGCTGAACTGGACAACTACCTGATGAGTAACTATTGATGGAGAGCAATCCACTGGCCTGGTGGAGAGTGCACAAAGTTAACTTTCCATGGCTGAGCAAACTGGCTTGTAAATATCTGTGCATACCAGCCACCAGTTCACCATCCGAGAGACTGTTTAGTGCTAGTGGCAATGTTGTCACATGTCAGCGCTCATGTCTAAAACCATCCAAGGTTGACATGCTGGTTTTCTTGACAAAAAATCTTGAGTGATGATGATGTAGTGTTGTCAGTCGTGTTATGTTTGAGATTTTTGTTGTTCTTATCTGTATTTCACTCCGACTTAGTTTCAGGCTGGCGCCTCTCAGCCTTTGTTTACATAAGGTATATTTGTTATTTTTCAGGAAAAAAGTTTCTATATGAGTGTGTGCATTATTGTTGGGCAAGAAGACCCTTTTATTTTTTTTATTTTATTTTTTTTAGGAATTTTTGCACTTTCTATTTCTTAAATATGTAAAGTAAACCTGAGCCGAAGCTCGGGTTCAAAATCAGATACTTACCCTGAAGAGAGGGAAGTCTCAGGATCCTATTGAGTCTTCCTTTACTTATCTGAGGGGTCAATGGTAGGCGTGCACAGCGATGGGTGACAATGGAGTAGCAAGGGAAGCCTCAATAGGCTTCCCTCTCTTTAGGGTAAATAAGGAAGGAGTATCTGATTTTTAACATGGTTTACATTTTTTGTAATTAAACTGAAAACAAGGATTTTTTGCACTACTGCATTAAAATGAGGATGGCTCTGTTTAATTCTTAATTTGTAATTGTTAAAAGCTTTAATAGGAAGAAGCAGTCACCAGCCGGCACTGGCATCCATGTATTTATAGCTGTAAGTTTGTCTTATTCAGATCTGTCGCATAGAGATACTCAATGTTTTGGAGCGACTGCACTGCTCACTACTGACCGGTCTGTTAATAACTTGATAAAGGAGCAGTGACAGTCACTCTGAAACATTGTGTATCTATGTGACCGATCTAAATAAAGCAAAACTTAGAGCAATGAATACATGGATGGTGCATTGGTTGCCATTGTCCAGTTGTCAGCTGATTCTTTCTATTATGTTTGGATTGGGTTATCCATTAGCCAGCCAGGCACATCGCCATTGATTTGACGTGGTGCACTGCAGACTGACTGCACTGCATCTCTTCAAGAACTGCTGTTAAAAACTTTCAAGAATTCTTGAGCAAGACAATAAGACATGCATGTTGCTGATTAATAAAAATACATTTACAACCCAATTCTTGCCTTTAGTTTTCATCTTTGTTTGCAGTAGATTATCTATTTGTTTTGATAAATTCGATTTCGCAATGCAGTGACATTTACAAACATGACAGAAAATGACATAATACTACACTCAGTTTGATAATATGATTTCATTTTCTGTCAGTGCATGTTTGTAAATGTTACTGTACATTTTGAATTTAGTGTTAAAGCTTGTTTTGAAAAAAATCGAAATCACAATTTCTGAGAGAAAAATCGCAATTTAAATTTTCCCCTAAAATCATGCAGCCCTAGTGCAGGTACTGGGTATCACATAGGTGGGAATACTTGGTACTACCATGCCTGCACTTGGTGCTAGCTATGGGTGGGCATTGTGTGTCATGTGTGTTGCAGGTACTTCGGGTGCTAGTACTGGTTATGTGGGTGCAGATAGTGGGTGCCATGTGGAGGCTGTGTGCTGGTGTGAGTAGTGGGTGCCATGTAAGGGTTGGGTGCAAGTACTGTGCCATGTAGGTGTGAGTACTGGGTGGCAGCCAGAGGCGTAGCTAGGGCTTTCAGCGCCCGGGGACAAATACTATTAATGCGCCCCCTAAGGTGAAGGCCGCAGCGCACACAGCACCAAAAAAGGGGCGCGGCCACATTAAAATGTGGGTGTGGTTATGGGTGGAGCCAAATGTACAGGAAGTTAGCAGGTTCACGCTCACCCACCCTCCCTCAGTGAGTACCTTCCAGCATGTTCCAAGACAAATTCAGCAATCATGAGCCCCCCCCCCCCATCAAGACAAATTCAGCAATAGCCCCCAACATGACCAACTCAGCAATCATGAGGCCCCCAACAAGACAAATTTAGCAATCATGAGGCCCCCAACAAGACAAATTCAGCGATCTTGAGGCCCCCAACAAATCATGAGACCCCCAACAAGACAAATTCAGTAACCATGAGGCCCCCAACAAGACAAATTCAGCAGTCATGGGGTACATAAATAGACAGCATTTCACATAAATAGGCAGAATGCCCCCTTAATATGGTAGACACCTCTCACCTGGCAGCAGTTCCCCAAAATACACTCAATCCGACAGCAGACGTTCCCCAAAAATGGGTAGCCCCAGGTCTATAGGTGTCCCCAGAATAGGTGGCCAGCAGTATAGATGTCCCCAGAATAGGTGGCCAGCAGTATAGATGTCCCCAGAATAGGTGGCCAGCAGTATAGATGTCCCCAGAGCAGGTAGCCAGGGGTAGAGATGTCCACAGAACAGGTAGCCAGGGGTATATGTGCCCAGTATATGTAGCCAGGTGTATATATGCCCAGTATATATAGCCAGGGGTATATGTGCCCAGTATATATAGCCAGGGGTATATGTGCCCAGTATATGTAACCAGGGGTATATGTGCCCAGTATATGTTGCCAGGTGTATATGTGCCCAGTATATGTAGGCAGAGGTATATGTCCCAGTATATGTAGGCAGGGGTATATGTCCCAGTATATGTAGGCATGTGTATATGTCCCAGTATATGTAGGCAGGGGTATATGTCCCAGATTAGGTAGCCAGGTGTCCACCCAGCAGGAGGGGAGAAGCGCAGTGGAGGGAGAGCTATGGGGACAGTGGGGAAGGGCGGACATCTCCCCCCCCTTCCCTCACCTTAGGGGGCTCTCCCTCCCTCGCTGTCCCCTCCACAACTGTCTGGGTGGCTGGTAGCGGCGGGCGGAACTTACCTGCGTCTCGTCGCAGCGCGGGATGGATTTGCCGCTACTCTGGTCTGGTCCAGACCAGAGCAGCGGCTGCAGGACCCGAACTTCTGGAGCGAGACGGAGGTAAGTCCCGCCCGCTGCACCAGCCACCCGGACATTAGTTGTGGAGAGGAGAGTGAGGGAGGGAGAGCACTAAGGTGAGGGAAGGGGGGGGGGGAGATGGCCCCCCTTCTCCACCGCTGCTCACAGCTCTCCCTCTTCTCTGCGCTGCTCCCCTCCCCAAAAAAAAACCCCTGCAGCTCAGCTGGGCGCCCTTGGGGACCTAGCGCCCGGGGGCACGTGTCCTACCCCGACCCCCCCCCCCCCTAGCTACGCCCCTGGCAGCTATGGGGTGAAGGGGAGCAGGTAGTGAGTGTCATGTGGCTGTTTGATCCAAATACTAAATGCCATATGGAGGCCAGATGTGAGTGCTTGGTGCTTGTTATAGTGTGGGTTACTGGTTGAGTGTAATGTGGGTGCTGAATATTGGTGGGATTGTTGTGGGTGCAGGGGGTGGGAGGTCACTGTGGGTACTGATATGAATGGCATAGTTGCTGCTAGGGTAGGTAGAGGTCAGTGTGGTTGCTGGGGGAGGTAGAGGTCAGTGTGGGTGCTGGGGGAAGGGTAGTTCACTGGGTGCTGGGGGGGGGAGAAGTAACTGTGGGTGCTGGGGGGAGAAGTAACTGGGTGCTGTGGAAGGTAGAGGTCATTTTGGGTGCTGGAGGAAAGGGAGGTCATGGTGGGTCTTGGGGGAGGTAGAGGTCATTTTGGGTGCTGGAGGAAGGGGAGGTCACTGTGGGTACTGCTGTGGATGGCATAGTTGCAGCTAGGGGAGGTAGAGGTCAGTGTGGTTGCTGAGGGAAGGAAAAATCTGTGTGGGTTCTGGGGGAAAGGGTAGGTCACTGTGGGTGCTCAGGAAGGTGGAGGTCAGTATGGGTGCTGGAGGAAGGGGAGGTCACTGAGGGTGCTGGGAGAAGTCATTGTGGATGCTGGGTGTTTTGGTAGAGGTCACTGTAGGTGCTGCTTTTGTGATGGGAGGTCCCTGTAGGTGCTGCAGGGGACAGAAGGGTAGTTGCTGGGGGAGTGATAGGTCAGTGTGGGTGCTGGGGTAGGCAGGATCACTGCTAGAGCTGGGGAGAGGCGATTGTGGGTGCTAGGTGGAGGGAGAGGTCACTGGGAGGTGCTAGGTGGAGGGAGAGGTCACTGTGGGTGCTAGGTGGAGGGAGAGGTCACTGTGGGTGCTAGGTGGTGATAGAGGTCACTGTGGCTGCTAGGTGGAGGAAGAGGACACTGTGGGTGCTGGGGAAGGGAGAGGTCACTGTGAGTGCTAGGTGGATGGAAAGGTCATTGTGGGTGCTGGGGAAGGGAGAAGTCACTGTAGGTGCTAGGTGGAGGAAGAGGTCACTGTGGGTGCTGGGGAAGGGAGGGGTCACTGTGGGTGCTAGGTGGATGGAAAGGTCACTGTGGATGCTAGGGAACGGAGAGGTTACTGTGGGTGCTAGGTGGAGGAAGAGGTCACTGTGGGTGCTGGGGAAGGGAGGAGTCACTGTGGGTGCTAGGTGGATGGAAAGGTCACTGTGGATGCTGGGGAACGGAGAGGTCTTTGTGGGTGCTAGGTGGAGGGAGAGGTCACTGTGGGTGATAGGTCGAAGGAGAAGTCAGTGTGGCTGCTGGGGGAGGGAGAGGTCCTAGTTAACCCTCCTGGCGGTTTATTAAAATGCGCCAGGGGGCTGCAAAACCTTTTATTTTTTTTTCATGTAGCGCGACAAGGTCTCGCTACACTATAGCCGGAGATCAGGAGATCCCGTTCAAGGAACGGGATCTCCTGGAGGGCTTCCCCCGTCGCCATGGCAATGGGCGGGATGACGTCATCGACGTCGTGACGTCAAAGGGGACTCCGATCCACCCCACAGCGCTGCCTGGCTCTGATTGTCCAGGCAGCGCACAGGATCTCGGGAAGGGGGGGGGGGGGGGGGCTGCGGCGCGGCGGGTAGCAGCGGCGATCGGATTGCACACGCAGCTAGCAAAAAAAAAAAATAATAATAATTATGCAAATCGGCCCAGCGGGGCCTGAGCGGTGCCTTCCGGCGGCATAGCCCGAGCACAGCTCGGGCTTACCGTCAGGAAGGTTAAACATCCCTTTGCAACCCCCTTGATGTGCATGTACTGGTTACAAACTGTGTGCAGGAACACACACAGAACATCTTAAAAACAGTATTTAAAGTGGACCCAAAATAAAAAACAGGATTTCAGAAATATAATCTATTTTCTAAATTATAGTAATAAATAGCAGCCTTTTTTCAGCTGCATGATGACAAATATAAAATATTTTACATTTATTGGAGGGACCCTTCCCTTCTTTTCATATTGCTGGGACAGAATCCGTCAGACTGGTAGCGTAAGAGGTGTCCAGCAAAGGAGGAATTGCTAATGGATGCCACCTGTATAACCCTAGTTATGAAAAGAGAAGGGTTAAAAGCATGCACTGAAGTGCTCATAGGCTTGAGGGAGTGTTTATCTCTATGTGTAAGAGTGGTGCAACTAAATATTTTGAAATAAAATGTTTGGTTTGGGTCCACTTTAATGCTCCTCCTAGGCTGGTTCTCATGAATGCTTTTGAGCACTTTTCAAAGTGCCCATGATTTGAAAAGCGTCTGGCTAATGTAGCTCTATGAGGGTGTTCCCACAGCTGTGTTGTGATTCTGTTAAAATTACAAATGAGCTGCACGTAGCATTTTTTTGGAGTGATTCAAAAGCGCACATTCATTCAAAAATAGCTCTGAAAATAGCTTTGCTAAATTTTTGGTGTGAACCAAGTGCGGCCTGGCTTACTGCCAGTTGTTTTGTTGTTCCTGAGCTAGATTGTTTAACCCTCCTGGCGGTATAAAAAAATCTGCCAGGAGGGAGCGCAGCAGTTTTTTTTTAAGTTTTTTTTCCTATATCATGTAGCGAGCCCAGGGCTCGCTACATGATAGCCGCTGCTCAGCGGCATCCCCCCGCCCTCTTCGATCGCCTTCGGCGATCTCCGATCAGGAAATCCCGTTCAAAGAACGGGATTTCCTGGAGGGCTTCCCCCGTCGCCATGGCGACGGGGCGGGATGATGTCACCGACGTCACTGACGTCGGGACGTCATTGGGAGTCCCGGGCCACCCCTCGGCGCTGCCTGGCACTGATTGGCCAGGCAGCGCACGGGGTCTAGGGGGGGGGGGGGCGTGCGGCGCGACTGATAGCGGCGATCGTGCGCGGGGCGGCGGCGATCAGTGTGCTGGCGCAGCTAGCAAAGTGCTAGCTGCGTCCAGCAAAAAAAAAATTAAACAAATTGGCCCAGCAGGGCCTGAGCGGCACCCTCCGGCGGGGTTACCGCCAAGGAGGTTAACCTTACTTTTGTCTCGTGACTTCATTGCTAACCTTGCCTGATACTCATTTAGTTTCTTGCCTGCTGCTTGACTCAATCCTTGGTCGCACCTGGACTCTGCCTTGCTTTCCCTTCTCTCAACCTATACCAGGCATGGGCAAACTTGGCCCTCCAGCTGTTAAGGAACTACAAGTGCCACGATGCATTGAAGGAGTCTTACAGCCACAGTCATGACTCAAAGGCAAATGCATTGTGGGACTTGTAGTTCCTTAACAGCTGGAGGGCCAAGTTTGCCCATACCTGACCTATACCTAAAACTCTGACTGTGCCTGATCGTTACCTAACTTAATTTCTGGCTAGATTTTTTTTTCATAATCTTTATTTAGTTTTTTTTCCTTTTTTTAATTAAAGAGAACCAGAGACGAAGCACCCTCATGTATTTTATTACATTTATCAGTGGGAACATGACAGTAAACACCTACCCTGCTTTTAGTTTTATTGTTCTCAGTCTAATCTATCTGTTATCAACTGTGATAAGAATCCACCGACTATTCAGTCTAGGTTTGACCTGGAATCATTATAGCTGAGTCACTTCTGTGGAGTGTTTTCAAGCCCAAGCCTTCCCCCTCCTGGCTCAACTTTCATGCTTTACATACTGAGAGCTGTGATAATATGGGAGGGGCTGATGCTGCAGGAAAAATCTCTGTCTAACAGACAAGTGTGGCTGTGTGATCTGTGTGCTCTGTCTGTGCAGCCAGTCATCATTATTATCTACTGTATGCAGTTTCATTACTATGAGAGACACTTCCTACAGGCAGCCACAAAGCATGCCAGAATATGAAGTTGAAAAACACAGATGAAAGCCTACAGCAGCCCTTCTTGTCTATAGTCTCATATAGCCTATACAGCACATCCAGAACACCTCATAACCTGGAACAGAAGGAATATGAGCCGGCGGCCATTTTGGATATTTCCTGGAGCAATAATGCATAAAAAGCACTCAAAAAGGCACACCAGAGTGGCAAAATTATCGGGTAGAGCATTTATTCTTTACAAGCTATCAACTGATATGTTTATTTTGTGTGAATCGTTCATCTCTGGTTCCCTTTAAAAATGTCTTAAACATGTAAACAACGAACAAAAACACATAAGTTATAGTTGTTTAGACTTCCCAGCAACCAACCTTGAGTCTGTATTAAATGCTGAACCCTAAATATCTTCCTGACATACAGGTCCCCAACGTTAGTAAAACCCAATTTGCTACAACGCCCCTCCCTCTCCCACCCCCCAGGAAGGGGCCAGGGCAGAGGCATGGGGAAAATAGGACAAAAAGTAAAGAAATTCTCAATCTCCCCCAGAGAGACCCAGTAACAGTCCGAGCGGCGCGCCGCCTTCCCTCCACCCCCCCCCATCCTATCTTTTCCTATTTGTCGTCCCCCCCCCCCCCCCCCCCCTCACGTCAGGGTTGCTTATTGGGCCATCATCTGTAAGAATTCCCATGAGACTCTAAACTCTATCCAGGAGGCCCATGTACTCAAAAATTTCCCACTTTGGCCCTGCATTATGTGCATGATGTCCTCCATTCTTATCATAGCCTCTATTTCCAAGAACCAAACGCTGATTGTCGGGGTAGAGTAGTCTTCCACCTAGTCACAAGGATCTTGATGGCATTAAATAAATGTCTTGAGTGACATTCTATATCATTTAGTACTCCAAGTGTTATTGTGTAACAAATAAAAGGCGGGATCATACGGTGGGTCCAATCCCACTATTCTGTTGATGTATTTCTTTACCCCATCCCAAAATGTGGACATCAGTTCTCACTCCCAAAATATATGCAGGAGAGTCCCTCTGCGTCAGTTACGCCAGCACATAGAAGTGTTTGAAAAGATTCTATTAAGTCTATCAGGCGTATAGTACCACCTAGTAAAAAAATGTATACTTAGATTCCTGCGTTTTTGAGGCAACAGCAGACTTATGAACAAACAGAAGTATCTTCTTCCATTGTTTATCTGAAATCGACCTTGCCATATCTCTCTCCCATTTAGCCCTAATGGATCGGGCTGGGTTTTCCTCACCATTCAACAAGTCATATATCTGGGAGGTGGTTCCTTTACATGTTTCCTGCTCTCTACAAAGCTTCTCAAATGGAGTAAGGCTTCTTGAAAAGTCCAGTTTTTTTTTACCTACTGCCAATAAAAAATGGCATAGAATGAGGTTCCACATATCCAAAGGCTTAGATTTGGCTTTCAATTGGTTTAGATGTGCCTTAACCTGGCACGAGGGGGTCCATTCCACATCTTTAATGAAATGCATTGCACGCATTTCTGAGAGTTCTTTCCAAAGCGGGAACCTATGTCCAGGGGCACTGCCCGTAAGCAAAGGATTACCCGTCAAAGGCAGCAGGGGTGATGGCCAAGGGGAGATATCATACCGCTTTCTGTATTTAGCAAAAATGGCAAGTGTATAAGCTATCAGTGTTCCTGTGGGGTGTGTTATGCTATGTTAGTTTTCAATCCAGGGAGTATGTTGTAACTGGTGTGGTAGTAACTCCTATTCCATACTCACCCATTGTTAAGTGCTTCTAAGCCTTGACCAATCTACGACACGGGTCCGCATAATCTGCAGCGTGATACATACACACATTAGGGGCAGCCAGGCCTCCATCCTGTTTATTAGCGTAAAGCAATGTAGTCTTAATTCGGGGGTGCTTATCCCTCCAAATAAATCTAAGAAATGCTTGTTTAATCATCTGAAAAAAATGTGGAGGGAGGGTAACTTGTAGTGTCTGAAACAGGTACAAAATCCTTGGCATCACTGTCATCTTTATTATACATATTCTACCCAGCCGCGAGAATTGATTTACATCCCACCTTTCCAAATCCCTCTTAATACTGTCCAGAAGTAGTATAAAATTTAGCTGAAATGGATCCTTTATACAGTATTTGGTGTTAGTTTAATCCCCAAGCATGTTAATGCTGTTTGAGACCACTTAAATGGAAAATTCTGGCCTAGTAGACCGACATAGCTTTGAATTTACCATAATTTACCTTAAAATTGGACACATCTCCATATATAGAAAATTCCCGCATCAAATTAGGCAACGAAATATGCAGTTCTGTCAGAAAAAATAAATCGTCAGCATATGCTGCCACTTTGTGCATAGACCGAGGTAGGCTTAACCCCTGTATACTTGCATTGTTCCTAATAGAGCAGTGTAAAGGCTCCAGGGACAGTGCAAAAATAATCCGAGTCTTTATACAGAGTGGGTCTGAGAGTATCCCATTCACCCTAACTCTAGCCGCTGGGGAGGAGTGTAAGGTCATAATTCTCTTCCTCATCACCTCCCCTACCCCCACATACCGCAGTGTCTGATCAATATAATCCCAGTCCACCCTGTCAAAGGCCTTTTCGGCATCTTTTGATAGTAACAGGGTGGGCTGGGACTGGGTTGTAGCCCATTCTATCAGGTTCAGGGCTCTGATTGTATTGTCCCTTGCCTCTCTTGATGGGATGAATCCAACTTGATCATAGTGTATGATCTTGTGCAGCAAGGGAGATAGTCTATTGGAATTTCTGTCTAGATTTTGCTTTTGCTTTTACCACAGCTCCAGATCTTCCTACATCATTCTGAGTTTTTACCGTGGCCTCACCTGACCCCAGGGGCCTTGAGTTTCAGGAAAGTAGTCCATTGCTCAGAAGGCATAATGGTCCACCATCCCTTGCAGGGTACACTGGTGAAGACTTGGGTATCGCTTAGATTCTGTGGTGCAGGGGAAACCTTTATTTCATAAAAATGGAGTATAATATGGGACTGAGTGTGCCTTTTAACTCTACCCTGCCTTTTTTTCTTAAATGTCTTAGAACACACGTATATTATTATAAAATCATTCTTCAGTTACAGCTGTATTGGCATGTTATTTTTGCAGCTTACCACAAGATGGTGCTGGTTGCACACACGTTATACTGTTTGATGATTTTACTTATGTGGGCACTGCAGGTCATTTGTAAGTTTTCGTGGGCCTCTGAGTGAAATAAAGTGGGGCTAAAGCTGTAAATTTGTAGCTTTGATTTGAAGCAGCATAACAGGCATTCAAATGGAACTCAAGGCACCAGAACCTAGCTAGGTTAAAGATTCATTTTCCTGGTTCTGAAACTGATTGCATTTTGGCCCTTCATAAATAGACCCAGATCTACCAAATCTGGGATATTTGGTAAAAAAAGTGTCAACTTCACAATTTATTAACGAATGCTGTGCCACAAGCCTCACCAAGGTGTGAAGCTGTGGCCAGAACATTAGCACACTGCGCTTAAGTTAGTGTTGCCAACCTTTCACGTTATTTTTTACTGACAAATACCTACAAATTTACTGACAAAAGATTTTTTTTACTGACAAAACCCCTGCGGTGCGCTGAAAACATGGGCGTGGCCACGCAACAGAATGTGGGCGTGGTCATGGGTGGGGCCAAATATACATGATTTTAATATTGCTGTGAAAGGTCTGCCAGGGAAGTTTGAGCTCTGCCATAGTGTTTCCCCCCCTTCCCCCAAAATACATGTAATCTTACAGCATTTCACCAAAAATCCACGTAATCTGGCAGAGGTTCTTCCAAAATACAGATATGGCAGTGGTTCCCAAAAAATAGATGTAATCTGGCAGCAGCGATTCCCCCAACATACACATAATCTGGCAGCAGTTCCCCAAAATACATTTAATCTGACAGCAGTGGTTCCCCAAAAATAGGTAGCCCCAGGTCTATAGGTGTCCCCAGAATAGGTGGCCAGGGGTATAGATGTCCCCAGAACAGGTAGCCAGGGGGAGAGATGTCCCCAGAACAGGTAGCCAGGGGTATATGTGCCCAGTATATGTAGGCAGGGGTACAGGGCCGGTTCTAGACTGGCACATATGAGGGGGCAATCAAATGGGTAGGGGGCAACATGTTCGAGGAAATTTGCGGCGACTAAAGTGGGTATGGCAAGTAAATGCACATAATGAGAGACAGCGTTTCACCAGTAAATGCACGTAATGACAGACAGCTTTTCACCAGTGAATGCACATAATGAGAGACAGCTTTTCACCAGTAAATGCACGTAATGAGAGACAGCTTTTCACCAGTAAATGCACATAAGAGACAGCTTTTCACCAGTAAATGCAGATGAGACATCTTTTCACCAGTAAATGCACATAATAGCAAACAGCCAGTGTCCTCAGTATATGTAGCCAGCAGATATATGTCCCCAGTATATGTAGGCAGGGTTATATGTGCCCAGTAGATGTTGGCAGGGTTATATGTGCCCAGTAGATGTAGCCAGGGTTATATGTGCCCAATAGATGTAGCCAGGGTTATATGTGCCCAGTAGATGTAGCCAGGGTTATATGTGCCCAGTATATGTAGCCAGAGGTATATGTGCCCATGGGTAGCCAGGGTTATCTGTCCCCAGTAGATGTAGCCAGGGTTATATGTGCCCAGTAGATGTAGCCAGAGGTATATGTGCCCAGTAGATGTAGCCAGAGGTATATGTGCCCAGTAGATGTAGCCAGGGTTATATGTGCCCAGTAGATGTAGCCAGGGTTATATGTGCCCAGTAGATGTAGCCAGGGGTATATGTGCCCAGTAGATGTAGCCAGGGGTATATGTGCCCAGTAGATGTAGCCAGAGGTATATGTGCCCAGTAGATGTAGCCAGAGGTATATGTGCCCAGTAGATGTAGCCAGAGGTATATGTGCCCAGTAGATGTAGCCAGGGTTATATGTGCCCAGTAGATGTAGCCAGGGCTATATGTGCCCAGTAGATGTAGCCAGGGCTATATGGGCCCAGTAGATGTAGCCAGAGGTATATGGGCCCAGTAGATGTAGCCAGAGGTATATGGGCCCAGTAGATGTAGCCAGAGGTATATGGGCCCAGTAGATGTAGCCAGAGGTATATGGGCCCAGTAGATGTAGCCAGAGGTATATGGGCCCAGTAGATGTAGCCAGAGGTATATGGGCCCAGTAGATGTAGCCAGGGGTATATGTGCCCAGTAGATGTAGCCAGGGGTATATGTGCCCAGTAGATGTAGCCAGAAGTATATGTGCCCATGGGTAGCCAGGTGACCCCCCCAAAGCAGGAGTGGAGCAGCTCGCTCTCCCCTCCTGGACTGAGTGGCTGGCTGGCAGTGGCAGGCGGCAGTGAGTGGAACTTACCTGCGTCTTCTCTCGTCGCCGGCGCGGGATGATTTGCCGCTACTCTCGTCTGGTCCAGACCAGAGCAGCAGAACTTCCGGCGCTTGGAGCGAGACGGAAGGTAAGTCCCGCCCGCTGCCAAACGCCACTGCCAGCCACTCGTCACTTAGATCAGGAGGGGGGCAGTCAGCGAGGGAGGGAGAGCACTAAGGTGAGAGAAGGGGGGGGGGGGGAGATTGCCCCCCTTCTCCACCGCTGCCCACAGCTCTCCCTCCACTGCGCTGCTGTCCTCCTGCAACAGAGCGGGCGGCTGCTTAATTCCTTACGGAATTCACGGGCAGCTTAATTTGTAGCAAAAATTTACGGGCGGTTGGCAACACTGGCTTCAGTGCAGTGGATGTGTGTTAAAGAGGAGCTGTCAGCCATACTGTCTCAGAAAAAAAAAACACATATAGAAGTAGATAAATAGTTGCTCTACTTACATAACATGTATTGCACTGTCCACGTTTTGATTTTAGTGATTTCTCTACAGTAAAAAGAGAAAATTCTTCTTAGTATTTCCCATTGTAAGTGTAGCTATTTTGAAGCCAATCCTGATGTAATTTCCTGCCCAACTCTCCTCTGCCTGATTTGCCCGCCTTTCACTATACAAAGTGCATTGTCTCAGCATGAGAAATATTGGCCAATCAGAGAGGAACAGAGGTGTGGGAGGGGAAAACAGGAGGGAAAGAGGCTTCAGCCAATCAGGCTGCATTAGTTAAAGGGGAACTGAAGAGAGAGGTATATGGAGGCTGTCATGTTTATTTCCTTTTAATCAATACCAGTTGCCTGGCAGCCCTGCTGGTCTATTTCTCTGCAGTAGTATCTGATTAAAACCAGAAACAAGCATGCAGCTAGTCTTGTCAGATCAGACTTATAAGTCTGAACCACTGAAACACCTGATCTGCTGCATGCTTGTTCAGGGGCTATGGCTAATAGTATTAGAGGCAGAGGATCAGCAGGGCTGCCAGGCAACTGGTATTGTCTAAAAGGAAATAAACATGACAGCCTCCATATACCTCTCTCTTCAGTTCCCCTTTAAGTCTGAGGAGAAATAGAGAAGCAAAAAAGGACAACCCAGCATGTCCTGCAACTTCTTTTTTGTGCGTACCAAATAAGAGTCCGGTAAACTGGGGAATGATCATTTATGAACAAGAAAAGTAATAGTGAGTTTTAACTTTTGGATTGCCTGGTTAGCATCCTTATTACTTGTTTACCAGATAAAAATAAAGAATTGATTTTATGCCCGGCAGTTACACTTTAAAGTGGACCTGAACTCAGAATTTCCCCTCTGCTCTAAAAGATATGCAACATCATAATAACCTTTAAAGAAAAAACATTTGTTACAGCTGATACAAATCCTGCAATAAATCTGCATTGTCTACTTCCTGCTTCAATGGAAGCAGACATGGTTACCATTCTGTGTTTATAAATTAGCTGCTCTCCCGAGCTGGCACAGCTGATATAGTAAAATACACTTGTGATTAGACACAGGTGAGTGAGAATTAGACATGCTAAACTCTCTAACTGCATACAGGGTGCATTTCTTTGTTTTCCATTGGGGGTTTTTTTATGCAAGAGTTGTGTTTCAAGGAGTATACATAATTGAAACCATTAACAATTGATATACCCTAGGGATTTCACATTACTACAAGATAAGACACACAAATAACACAATGATCCAAATAAGCTGCATTCATTTAATAATGAATAGCTCAAACACACAAAAATGGAGCACCTCTTGTATACTCGAATTTTTATAAGAAAAAAAAAGTGCAGAACATTGAACTTCTTACATATGTATTGCTATACAGTTTTTCTTCATAGATTATTGCTTTGCTCTGGCTTTATCATTATCTACGGTAAGATATGAATACAGCAGAATTTCAATCTTGGTCAGTTAATCATAAAAGTTATTTTTGAAGATTTATTCTGCTGTGTTGGGGCTCAGATATGCGATATTGGTTTAGTCAACACTAAATACCCTTTTTATCATTTGTTTTTGTATAATAAAAATGTTTACAAATGAAATGATTCCATGGTTTGTGTGAATGACAGCAGCCATTTCCTTAGTATTTTATTAACTGATTTGGAAGGGAACCTAACTGCACAAAGATTTAAATGAATGCATGAAATCAGTAGTTCTCAACCTTTTCAGCACATGTACCCCTTTGCTGGTCACCCCTAAGTAAATGTACCCCCTACCACGGTGAAAAAGTGGGCATGACCATGACATAATTTGGGTGGAGCTGAATACTAGCCAAATACAGGTAGTCCCCGGTTAACAAATGAGATCAGGACTGTGTCCATTCTTAATCTGAATCCATTCTCTTTTTGTCCCCCTGTTCTCCCTGTGCCTCTTTTCTCACCCTCTGTTCCCCAGTGCCTCTATGTCCCCCTGAGTCACCTTCCACCCCTGTGTGTCAGCTCTTTTCCCTCTATCCTAGCCAGGTATAGTTGCCCCATAGAGGTATCCAATATATAATTCTGAATTGGCATGGAGGCACATCTAAGGCGACCTGGGGGCATATGAGTCGGTAGGTACAGAGGCTGAGCCGCACAGGGTGCACTTGTGAAAGCATAGTTATTGCACACAGCATTATGAGGATTTATGATATGCAAAGTTGGAACAGGTTTACCTATGCTAATCATTATGATGTCATTATGAGGTCATTTCACGGGTGGTGTATTGGGGATTAGAAGCCTATATAGAGTAAATGGTTTTTTTGTGTAGTGTAACCACATGCCTTGATAAAGGGGGACCCTGTGTGGCCCCCGAAACAATTGTTGGATAATTGTGGATATTAGCACAATAAAAGGTGTGCTTTAACTGGTGGTGTGCTGGTGAGTTTGTGTGGATATACTGGAAGTGTGGTATTGCCTATACCACTTCGCCAAGCACCCCAAGAATCGATGTTGGATGGTGTGCCTGCTTCACTTTGTAAGACCATAGAGGTATCCAGGTATAGGTCCCCCAGTATAGGTAGCAAGGCATAGGTAACCAGCCATAGGTGCCCCCAGTGTATGTTAGAGAGGTACATGTGCCCCCAATATGGGTAGTGAGACAAGGTGTTAAAGTATGGATAACCAGGTACTGGTGCCCCAATGTGGGTGCTGAGCTGATTGACAGGACAGTCTGGCGGGTGGGCTGAGTGGCAGGACAGACTGGGGACTGGGTTGAGTGACAGGGCAGTCTGGCGGGTTGGGCTGACTGCCAGGACAGATTGGCAGATGTGACAGAGGAGCCAGGTACTGAAACTTCCAGGAGGTGAGTGTGACAGGATAGGCAGAGAGGTGAAAAGAGAGACAAACGTTTAGTAGAGACTGACAGCGAGAGAGAGGGTGGTAAAAGAAAGAATAAATGAGTACGGGAAACAGAGCTTGAGACAAGGGTGTATTACCTCCTCCATTATCCTGGACTGGCTGGATCTCTCTTCTGCCCTCTCTGACACTGCAATACATGTTGACTGTCTTGGACCCCCGCCCCCAGCGTGTTTCTGTGCTGGGCTGAGTGTCACGCTTCAGTGCTCTCTGGATGCCCCCTCTTTATTTTTCCCGCTGGAGCTGTGACAAGGAGGAATCAGGCAACACACAGGGTGAGTGAAGGAGCAGCCACATGCATCACCCCTGTAAGGCTGTGGCAGCAGAAGGAGGGTCCCGGAGCCAAAGAGCCAGAAGAGGAAGAGCTACAAGACATGTAAAGTTGAAGAGAAATCGAGAGCCCAATATGGTGTAGTATGTCAAAATTGATTGGATAAATGAAACAGTGAGATGGTAATACTCACAAACACGGGTTAACACCTAGGTAACCACTCATTAGGCAGGTGAGGAGATTAGACCTGTCCTCACTCAGGATTAAGTCGCTCTCTGTAGATAGGAAGAAAGGGGGTAGATCACCCCTCCACCTGGGGTGGACTCAAATATATTGGTAGGTAAACAGAGGCGCCAGAAGGATAAAAGTACATAAAATTTTTTAAAAAATTGCTGGGAGGAAGTGGTGGACTCGCCTCCGTTAACCACCCTGGCGTTCTATTAAGATCGCCAGGGCGGCTGCGGGAGGGTTTTTTTTTTAATAAAAAAAAAACTATTTCATGCAGCCAACTGAAAGTTGGCTGCATGAAAGCCCACTAGATGGCGCTCCGGAGGCGTTCTTCCGATCGCCTCCGGCAGCCAGAAGTAACACGGAAGGCCGCAATGAGCAGCCTTCCGTGTTTGGCTTCTCCTGTCGCCATGGCGACGAGCGGAGTGACGTCATGGACGTCAGCCGACGTCCTGACGTCAGCCGCCTCCGATCCAGCCCTTAGCGCTGGCCGGAACTATTTGTTCCGGCTGCGCAGGGCTCAGGCGGCTGGGGGGACCCTCTTTCGCCGCTGCTCGCGGCGGATCGCCGCAGAGCGGCGGCGATCGGGCAGCACACGCGGCTGGCAAAGTGCCGGCTGCGTGTGCTGCTCTTTATTTGAGCAAAATCGGCCCAGCAGGGCCTGAGCGGCAGCCATCGGCGGTGATGGACGAGCTGAGCTCGTCCATACCGCTAAGATGGTTAAAGCAGACACCAAGGACTGTAAATATCTTGATATACACATTTATTGAAAATACCCCAAAGATGCAGCGCGTTTCGCGGACACAGCCCACTTCTTCAGTCAATAAGCAGGGGATAAACAACAGAAATTCAGTGTTAGCAAGCAGAGCGTCTCTGAACAATTTTTTTAAAACATTTTATGTACTTTTATCCTTCTGGCGCCTCTGGTTACCTACCAATATACAAGACATGTAAGAAAGGTGTAGATGCGCCATGGCAACAGACGATGACACCAGGAAGTAACTGGAGGCAAGCTGCTGTGGTTCTGGAATCAATCTGACACCCCTCTCTCATTGACACTCAGAGCGATGCGCTCTGGTAGCTCCACTGTCGTGGACACAGCCTGTAACTTCTCTCCTGGGGGTGATTTGCCATTTTGTTTGCAGCCCCTGAGGGACCCCCTGACAGGTGCTAATGTACCCCCAGGGGTCCGCGGACCCCAGGTTGAGAAACACTGCATTAAATTATCAAGGTACGTATAAACACTGATCTCACAGTTCCATCTAAATTAGAAGATAGTGTTAATATAAAACACAATTGATGGGCCCATTTCCTCAGGTATTGTCTATTTGGGTGTACATATTACCATTGTGAGGATCAGTTAAATAGGCACAATACCCGAGAAAGTGGACCAGACCCATGAAATGTGTCGTTGAATTACTAGTACAACCTTTTTTTTTCTCTTAAAGTGTGCCAGAGCTGTAATATAAAAGAAAGATTTATACATACTTGGGGCTTCGTCTAGCCCCATCCGCTAGGATCACTCACACGCCGATGTATGCAGCTTCAGAAAGCAGGTCCCGTCACTGCCGGCAGTCTGCTTATATTTACGCACAAGAAGTGCGCTCTTTGCGTATCTCTCCAGCAGCCGCTGTAGAGATATGTAGAGGGCTCACTTCTTGTGCCTAGACTGGGGTCGACTGACGGCAGTGACGGGACCTGGTTTCTGAAGCTGCATACAGCGGAGGGCGGCGGCGAGTGATCTGAGCGGATGGGGCTGGAGGAAGCTCCGGATATCTATATATATATATATATATATATATATATATATATAATAGAGTAAGTGCCTCAACCTTCAAACAAGAAGAAGAAGTAGCGCCCTGCCCCCAGGGCCGGTCCAAGCAAGAAGAAGGGGCTGGTCCAACCAAGAAGAAGAAGTAGTGTCATATCAAACCAAGGGCAAAGAGGGATAATTTGCATATTTAGTAGCAGTGCATTGTGGATAACCACAAATGTTCACTTATAGCGGAATTATTGCAGATTTGCTTCTGTTTTAAGAAGGAAAATTACACCAAGCTTTGCTTTTTTTAGTAGGAGGGATTTTTGGTCTCTTTTATCCCCCTATACATTCTTAGAAGTTTGGGTCACCCTGAGCTGCTTGGTTACTCTGTTGTACTGGTCCAAGCCCTATCTCATACAGCCATATCAATCTCTGCTATGGCTATCATTCATGAAAGTGCTGTCGGTGTGGAGAATCAGTGTGAGAAAACACTGCTGACGGTGTTTTAAGCTGGCCACTAATGATCCAATCTTTTTCCTCCAATCTTACCATTTCTATGTAATATAAGGTAACTGCCTAAATTATCTATTCAATATATTCACTCAGTTTACCCTTATACTACATAGATTTGGTAAAATTGGATGAAAAGGATTGGATCATTAGTGGCCACCCTTAGACTTCTGACTGCTGATTCATAAAAAAAAGTATCCAGGTGTGGTAGCAGGGCGGAGATTCCTCAAACTAGGCTGGCGGTAGGCTTGCGGAGACACGGAAGCTGCCGAGTTGATACATTTCTCCGTGTTCCACTCTACTGCAGCTGCCTGGGAGGTCTCTGTGTCTCCATTCACTTAACATTGTTATCGCCACATCAGAGGGAGCGGTACTTCCCGACCTCACACCGCTTGCGGTGATCTTTATTGATTAACATTTTGCTACATTTTTTACAACAATCACCGCACAAGGCGGTGATTTATCGCTCTGCTCGGTAATGTCAGCTTTTGATGCGGAAGGAGCCTTTATGAATGCAGATTTTGCTACGTGTGCGGGAAAGTCAGCTGTTTTAAGCATTTCCGCATGCGGAAATGCTTTATGAATGATAGCCTATGTAGTGATGAGAACCAAAGGTCTGAAATAGGCTGTCACATGTGGGTTTGATATGACTGTGTAAAACTTAAAGTGGACCCAAATTAAAAATACAAGATTTCAGAAATAAAATCTATTTTCTAAATTATAATAATAAATAGCAGCCTTTTTTCAGCTGCATGATGAAAAATATAAAATATTTTACATTTATTGGAGGAATCCCTCCCTTCCTTTCAAATTGCCGGGATTTTTTCGGCAAACTGGTGGAGTAGATGGTGTCCAGCAATGGAGGAATTGCTAATGGCTGCCACCTGTATAACCCTAGCTATGAAAAGAGAAGGGTGAAAAGCATGCACTGAAATGCTCATAGGTTTGAAGGAGTGTTTATTTATCTTTGTATGTGTCAGAGTGGTGCAACTGAATATTTTTAATTTAAAAAAATGTTTGGTTTGGGTCCGCTTTAAAGCTATAGGCTTGCTTGGCTTACTAAGGGTGAAAAGGAATAATTTGCATATTTAGTAGCGGTGCATTGTGGGTAATCACAAATGGTTACTTATAGCTGAGTAATTGCATATTTCTTTCTGTTTTAGGATGGCAAATTACACCAAGCTTTGCTTTTTTTAGTAGGTGGTCTTTTTGGTCCCTTTTATCCCCCTATACATTACGAGTGGTTTGGGACACCCTGAGCTGCTTGGTTACTCTGTTGTACTGGTCCAAGCCCTATCTCATACATCTGTATCAATCCCTGCCATGTACTGATGAGAACCAAAAGTCTGAAACAGGCTGTCTTCATGTGGGTTTGATATGACTGTAAAATTTAAAGCCTCCTATACACCAGCGGCTCTGGATGCTTGCTTGGCTTACCAAGGGGGAAAAGGAGTAATTTTCATATTTAGTAGCAGTGCATTGTGGGTAACCACAAATGTTCACTTATAGCGGAATTATTGCAGATTTCCTTCTGTTTTAAAAAGGCAAATTACACCAATACAGTGTTGCGGCATTGCAGGAAGTGACGACAGTGGAATGCACGATGGAACACGGAAGAGGTGAGTCATCCCCACCTGCTGCCTCTTACTAACAGTGGCGGCTGCTACTGTGCTTAAGCAAGAGGGGGAGTGCACATGGGGGACCAAGGTGAGGGGAGGGGGGTCCTGCTGAGCTCAAGCTGGAGGGGGAGTGCACATGGGGGACCCAGGTGAGGGGGAGTTCCTGCTGAGCTTAAGCTGGAGGTAGAGCACACATGGGGGACCCAGTTGAGGGGGGGGGGGTCCAACCCCCCTCCCCACCGCTGTGCCCAATACCCCCTTCCTGCCCTCTACCCTCTTATGCGGCGTATGCTACGCCGCGGGTCGGCTAGTGTATAAATATTTTATTATATTACAGCTCTGAGTCCCTTTAACAACCTTTAGGACTGGAACCTACTAGAGCAATTTTGAGCGTTTAGGGAGCAGCTAATGTTAATGGATGGGCCAAATTCCACTGGAGCAAGTGCGATTACCAAAACACAGGACGTTCACGTTTCTGCAATGTAAAGTATATAAACATAATCGCTCATCAAAACCTACACAGAGAAATTTTGCTAGCGTTTTGAAGTTACTGCATGCTGTAAAAAAATTAAAATTAAATGAAAGGACCAATCAGAATTAAAAATGCTGATCGGTACACAATCGCTGGCAAAAACCTTACACTTTTTAAAATTGCTACCAAAAACGTACATGAAATCGCTTACAAAATGCTCACACAAAACGCGTTTGTGATTAGCAATAGCGTTTTGTAGTGGGTGCCAGGCTTCAGGCCTGGGACCCACTAGCAGCCTTTTCTAAGCACTAGAGATTTGAAAAGGAAAAGCTCTTGCTAAATCAATGCTATGGGTGATTTTTATAAAATCACATTGCGCAAATGGGATCACACCCACAGCATTACATTAGCAAGAGCTTTTCAATTCACAAATGCTTAGAAAAGCGCTTCTAGTGGGTTCCAGGCCTTAGGCTGTAGACACACAAGGAGTGCTTTCTGAGTGCTTTTCTGACCATCAGCACTTTCTGAGCGTTTTTTTTAAAATGCTCCCATTGACTTGCAGTAAAATTGCAGTGATCGCGATTTTTAAAAAAATCAGGATTGAGGCAATTTTACTGCAATTTTAATGCAAGTCCTCGGTAGCATTTTTTTGAAAATAATTTTTTTGAGTTTAGGTTCCCTTTAAAATGAAATAAATATGGCTGCCTTCATATCCCTCTCACTTCAGGTATGCTTTCGCATTATGGTACTGAGTGGCATGACTGTTTCAAACATGCAGCCTGGAAAGTTTGAACTGTTTATCTGCATTCTTGTTCTGAGTCGTGACTTAAAACATATTTTACTAACAAGGAAACAGAAACATTTAGCATTTGTTAAGATTAATTTACATCTTTAATGGCGGTTTCTCAGGTAAAACAATTCTCCCAAATGCTTCTGGAATAGTAAAGGAAGGACTTGCAGAGAAAAGAGCATGTCATTCAGGGCCTTAGTGAATTACGAAAATACATAACAAACAGTATAGAACTTCTTATCTATTGTTTTTACATAGAGCAAAATATGCATTCAATATTAGACATAGACATCCCCCTGCTCATTATACATCTGTTTATTTATAGTGTGCACACCCTAATGCAGACCTGATGCATTGTGTATTGGGGTGTTATGTAATCGACCACTTTTGGGATTAGGTTTTCATGTATGCCAACAGGATGTGCGCTAAGGTCATTAAAAAAGAGCTAATGCTTTGTCTGTTTAACTACTGTGATGCCCAGGATGAGGACAGTAAATGCAGGCCCTCTGCACTCTTTCACATTGTACTGGCAATGACCTGATCTTTCAAATGTGGATCTCCTCGAGTCACTCTATGTTGGCTTTGCTACGAAAAGAAATGTTATCACTATTTACTCTGGAAAAATGTGTATGTGTATCAGGGGCTCATATGCAATTAACTTTTTCTCCTGAGTTTTCTCCTAGGTGATATTTTCAAAGTTGTCAATAAAATGTCTTTTACATCACCAGCAAGCAAGAAAATACTCAAAATAGTTTTGATAGTACTTTTCCACCTACTTTTTGGTACTTTTTTCAATTGTAAAGTGCTCAGAAGTTGTTCTAAATAGAAGATGAAAAATCATCTCCTAGGAGAAAACTCTGGAGAAAGTCAATTGCATATGGGCCAGGGTTTGAAGAAAGGGTCTAATAATTTTTCATTTTGTTTTTTTTTCAAAATATAGAGAAAGTACATACTGGACACCTTTTTCTCTGACAAAATAATGAGCTTATGGGACGATTTGTATGAACCACCTGTTATTGGAGGATACTGGCTCCTTTGGGGGCTTTAAAACAAAACAATGTATAAATCAAGGGTATTTTTAGGAGGACTCATGGTATTGTTGTTTTTGGCATTTGCTCTTGCCTAGCACAGAGAGAGAAGGGAGTAGGAGTTCGTTTGAGGGTTAGGGAGGTTGGGATGGAGAAGGTAATGGACATTGTACAATTTGTTCCAGTGTGTATGTACTTTTGAGAGCTGTATGGAAGTTTACATTCTGTGCAAAATGTATGTGGTCTGTAAATGCTCTGGGTGTAAACTAAAAAAATTGTTACAATAAAACCTATTTGAAAAACAAACAAAATAGCAATATTATCAACCCGGCAGGACCAAATCTCAGATTTTTAAGAAGATATAAAGGTAATGCTTGGTGTATTTCATAAATCAAGTATTTTTTTAGGAGATAGAACTGCAGACTAACAAACCAATAAGATGGCTTTCCTTGCATAAAACATGAGGAATAAGCTCATCTACCAATAATGCTATGTGTTATGTAGCAACTATCTGAAGGGAGGTGATACCATTAAGTATGTAAAATACCTCTCCAAAACATCTGAATGTGGGTACAACCCCAAAACGTGTAGAAAATGGTCAGGTTCAGTGTTACATTCTGAACAGTGCATCTCTGGAGGGATCCATCCCATGTAACCGGCATGGGCGTCTGCAGAAAATTTTCCAGGGGGGGGGGGGGGGCAAAAAGGGGGGGGGAGAAAATCTGGGGTGGTGTTGTGTGGCGCACATAGCGCGCCAAAAAATGGGGCCACGTCATGCGGTGCACGTAGTGCACCACGACGAAAAATGGTGTGGTCATGAACCAGAATGTGGGTGTGTTTGTGGGTGGAGACAAGTTTACATGAACTAAGCAATGGTGGGACATTACATTAGGACAGTGGTCGCGAACCTTTTGGAGGTTGAGTGTCCAAACTGCAAAGTCACTTTACTATCACAAAGTGCCAACAGCAATTTAAACTAAATACAAACATTTTAACTCATACATGAACATTATGGAAAATCCAAGTTGAAAATAAACTGTGAAGATAAACAATTTCATCCATCCTACTCCTGAAAAATGTATTCTTTTTTAGAACCTCCCAGTTTCATTTTCTGTTTTAAAAAGCGGAAAAAGTAGGTTTAATGCTATTGTCTCATATGATGATGATTCAGCTTTTTCCATAGTCCCGCAGTTAGCAATCATGTGACCCCCAACAAGACAAATTCAGCAATCATGAGGCCCCCCCATCAAGACAAATTCAGCAATCATGAGGCCCCCAACATGACCAACTCAGCAATCATGAGGCCCCCAACAAGACAAATTCAACAATCATGAGGCCCCCAACAAGACAAATTCAGAAATCATGAGGCCCCCAACAAATCATGAGGCCCCTAACAAAGACAAAGTCAGTAACCATGAGGCCCCCAACAAGACAAATTCAGCAGTCATGAGGCACATAAATAGACAGCATTTCACATAAATAGGCAGAATGCCCCCTTAATGTGTAGACACCTCTCACCTGGCAGCAGTTCCCCAAAATACACTCAATCTGACAGCAGTGGTTCCCCTAAAATAGGTAGCCCCAGGTCTATAGGTGTCCCCAGAATAGGTGGCCAGCGGTATAGATGTCCCCAGAACTGGTAGCCATGGGTAGAGATGTCCCCAGAACAGGTAGCCAGTGGTATATGTGCCCAGTATATGTAGGCAGGGGTATATGTAGCCAGAGATATATGTGCCCAGTATATGTAGCCAGAGGTATATGTGCCCAGTATATGTAGGCAAGGGTATATGTAGGCAGGGGTATATGTGCCCAGTATATGTAGTCAGGGGTATATGTGCCCAGTATATATATAGCCAGGGGTATATGTGCCCAGCATATGTAGGCAGGGGTATATGTGCCCAGTATATGTAGTCAGGGGTATATGTCCCCAGTATATGTAGTCAGGGGTATATGTGCCCAGTATATGTAGGCAGGGGTATATGTGCCCAGTATATGTAGGCAGGGGTATATGTGCCCAATACATGTAGTGAAGGGTATATGTGCCCAGTATATGTAGGCAGGGGTATATGTAGGCAGGGGTATATGTGCCCAGCATATGTAGCCAGGGGTATATGTAGGCAGGGGTATATGTGCCCAGTATATGTAGGCAGGGGTATATGTGCCCAGTATATGTAGTCAGGGGTATATGTGCCCAGTATATGTAGGCAGGGGTATATGTCCCCAGAAAAAGTAGCCAGGTGTGCCCCAGCAGGAGGGGAGCAGCGCAGAGAAGAGGGAGAGCTATGGGCACTCACCTTAGGGGGCTCTCCCTCCCTCGCTGTCCCCTCCGTAACGAAGTGGGCAGCGGGCGGAACTTACCTCGTCTCGTCGCACGCGCCGGATGGAGTAGCTGCTACTCTGGTCTGGTCCAGACCAGAGTGCGGCACCAGAACTTCCCGGCGCAGGAGCGAGACGAGGTAAGTTCCGCCCTCTGCCCAGCCGCTGCACACTTCGTTCCAGAGGGGACAGCGAGGGAGAGAGAGCCCCCTAAGGTGAGGGAAGGGGGTGGGGGAGACGTCCGCCCTTCCCCACTGTGCCCATAGCTCTCTCTCTTCTCTGCGCTGCTCCCCTCCTGCTGGCTGCACGGGAACGCAGCCAGGGGGGGGACAGCGGGCGGCCAGGGTCGGGCAGATGCCCGGTTTTGCCGTATGTGCGGACGCCCATGGTAACCGGACTGGGCTATCGTATACCCTATGTAGGAATTTTAGTTGAATATATCTATCCTTAGAGAAATGAAACTTTGTTCCGAAAAGGTCTTTTCATCTGTTAAATGAATGGCATCTTGTAGCCATCTCTCCCTACATTATTTCAGTCTGGCGGAATCTGAATTCAAAATTTGCTGACAGGAACTTTTTAAGGTTTTGTTGAAGTGGTATGTCTCAGCCTTGTACGTTCAACTAGTCTTCACTGGGGAAATTGGCCTGAAAATTTATATCTTATTTATAGAAATCTGAAAAATATTTTGTTAGGAAGTGAGAATATGTTTTTAAGCTCCTTAAAGTGTACCAAAGATCAAATCAAGTGAAAATTTGATACTTACCAGGGGCTTCTTCCCGCCCCATAAACTCGTCTGAGTCCCACTCCGTCTTCCTGCTATGATTAATTCCAGACAACAGGGTCAGGTAAAGTATAAAAATGTAATTTTTTTTTTTTTAATGTTAGCTAGCACTAGGCTAGCTAACTATGCTGCTCAAGCCCCCGGCACCTCTCCGACCCCCCGATCGCCACCGGCAACACTCACCTGTCCGCAATCCCGCGAGAGCCGCAGCTTCCCAATCAGCATCACTCACCGCAATGACGACGATCGGACATGACGTAATCAACGTCATGCGCAGTTCCGATCCTCCCCATAGGGAAGACGGGTGCTGATTGGGAGGCTGCGCCATTGCGGGATTCCTGGGGGGTATGTATACCAGAAGTGATCGGGGGCGATCGGAGGGGACCGGAGCGACTTGGGCAGCATAGTTAGCTAACAGAACACACAGAACAGTCCGTGCACCACTTCCTGTAATGCATTTATTCTTCCAGTGTTGCAATGTCAGCAGATGGGTTGGCACATATACATCACAGATTCATGTTGCAAAACATATTTGTAGATACGTCTGACCTGTGCCGTGGATGGGTGCGGGAGGGTGACCAGGGGAAAGTAGGACTGCGCGACAGCCGTTTCGCGCCGGGCGGCGCTTGCTCACGTGCAGTAGTCCTTGGGCGAATGGCGGCGTGTACGGGCTTCCGTGATGTTACTCGGCAGCCCCGCCCACCACGCACGCCATTGGCCTCTGAGTGCTGGAACGTGATTGCGTGGGAGAGTGGGTGGGAGGAGTCAAGCCTATGACGTCTCTTATGCTTGTGGTTACCATGCCAATCAGGCACTCGTGTGCTAGTGTAACAGATCGCCATAACTTGGCGAATATTGGTGACACTTGTGAATTCATATAAACATATTGTGCTCGTGCTCATAGCCATCGTGACCTAAACATTTTTCAAAACTGTTACATCAAAACTTAACATATTTAAACCTAAGTGCATTCGTTCTGCCTATGTCATACATACCACCTCACATTGTATCAGAGAAGCTGCCAGCATTGTACCTAGAATCCTACCTGCTTTTTGTTTCTAAAAAAGGCCTTTATTAGACTGTATATCTAAAACTACCCTACTCACCTACTTAAAATCACCTAAGACTGGGAAAGAGTACGAGAGACAGAGACAAGTTCATGGATTCGCATTTTACGCAGCCCTCCAACTCTGCCCCACCTCCGGGGGGGAGGGGGAGCATTATACCCTCATATTTCTGTCCCCACTTGGCCAAACTGGTCCTGTTAGTGGATCTCCATCTCAGGAGAACGCACGTTTGGGGGCAGGAGGAGGGGAAAAGGGGGGGGGATATATAATCTTACGTCCCTCCCCCTATATGTTAGAGGACACGCGCTTTCGTATGTTCCTTTTGTACATGGGGTCATCTAGTGTTAGACCGGGGTTAAGATCGTTGCGATTAGAGGAGATGGGGATGAAGGGGGAGGGCCCTAACCCCATCCCCAGGGGCAGAAACTCGTGTGCTTTGACCTGCGGGTGGCTTTAGAAGGGCCAAGGTGGTCCTAGGGAAGGGGGGAGGTCATGCCCCCGTCCGTGGCCCTGGAGGGCGGGGGGGTGCTCCGTGGGATGCTGTATTGTCCCCGCGGCGTTTCCCCCCTTCCCCCAGGGCACAACCGCTACGCAGCTGCACCGCAGTATGACCCGCACCACATGTGTGCCCTAGGCGAGTTTCTGCCCCTGGGGATGGGGTTAGGGCCCTCCCCCTTCATCCCCATCTCCTCTGATCGCAACGATCTTAACCCCGGTCTAACACTAGATGACCCCATGTACAAAAGGAACATACGAAAGCGCGTGTCCTCTAACATACAGGGGGAGGGACGTAAGATTATATATCCCCCCCCCTTTTCCCCTCCTCCTGCCCCCAAACGTGCGTTCTCCTGAGATGGAGATCCACTAACAGGACCAGTTTGGCCAAGTGGGGACAGAAATATGAGGGTATAATGCTCCCCCTCCCCCCCGGAGGTGGGGCAGAGTTGGAGGGCTGCGTAAAATGCGAATCCATGAACTTGTCTCTGTCTCTCGTACTCTTTCCCAGTCTTAGGTGATTTTAAGTAGGTGAGTAGGGTAGTTTTAGATATACAGTCTAATAAAGGCCTTTTTTAGAAACAAAAAGCAGGTAGGATTCTAGGTACAATGCTGGCAGCTTCTCTGATACAATGTGAGGTGGTATGTATGACATAGGCAGAACGAATGCACTTAGGTTTAAATATGTTAAGTTTTGATGTAACAGTTTTGAAAAATGTTTAGGTCACGATGGCTATGAGCACGAGCACAATATGTTTATATGAATTCACAAGTGTCACCAATATTCGCCAAGTTATGGCGATCTGTTACACTAGCACACGAGTGCCTGATTGGCATGGTTACCACAAGCATAAGAGACGTCATAGGCTTGACTCCTCCCACCCACTCTCCCACACAATCACGTTCCAGCACTCAGAGGCCAATGGCGTGCGTGGTGGGTGGGGCTGCCGAGTAACATCACGGAAGCCCGTACACGCCGCCATTCGCCCAAAGACTACTGCACGTGAGCAAGCGCCGCCCGGCGCGAAACGGCTGTCGCGCAGTCCTACTTTCCCCTGGTCACCCTCCCGCACCCATCCACGGCACAGGTCAGACGTATCTACAAATATGTTTTGCAACATGAATCTGTGATGTATATGTGCCAACCCATCTGCTGACATTGCAACACTGGAAGAATAAATGCATTACAGGAAGTGGTGCACGGACTGTTCTGTGTGTTCTGTTTACATTGTGTTGATCCTTTAGCCTGTCTGCACGCTCCCATATGTAAAGGATCCAGGTTGCAGCAACGTTTAAAGGGACGGGTTTGTTTATAAATATAGGTGCAACAGACACTTTCTTCCCCCACCACTGGGTGCCGGGCAACCAGCCCTCTTTGTGTACTGAGCATAGTTAGCTAGCCAAGTGCTAGCTTAACACAATGTAACAGATTTTATTTAAAAAAATCCTCCCGGGGCGATGTGATCCCTGCGGCGGCTAGCCCGACGCTGTGTCGGACATACCGCCAGGGAGGTTACAAATTTAGGTATCCAGACCACGAATTGGCAGAAAACTACCTGTGTTTAGGTAAATAATTAGTACAATATTCTACCAATAAACATAACTGTTTACTAATCCCACATTTCCTTTGAAATTGTTCCATAATTGGATATAAATTCAACTGCAAGAAATTCAACTCAAAGATATGTGAACTCAGTGATCCAAACCAGAGAAATCAAGAATGAAGTAGAATCAAAGTTATCGTCTGACATAAATGGAGTGCTGATTTGGAGTGATTAACTCGCAGTCTGGAGAAAACTCCAAATTGGGAAATAATGTCCAATGCTTTGGAAAGGGTGGTATCCAAATTGTTTAGGTAGAGCGG
Source organism: Hyperolius riggenbachi (assembly GCF_040937935.1). Taxonomy (NCBI): domain Eukaryota; kingdom Metazoa; phylum Chordata; class Amphibia; order Anura; family Hyperoliidae; genus Hyperolius; species Hyperolius riggenbachi. Next base: position 313,495,970 of record NC_090648.1, read on the forward strand.
CGTGTTGTTGGCATATAAAGATTTAATTTCTTCTTTGCCATTACCTTGATTCCTTCTATCACTGGTGATTCCTTGGTATGTATATCCTGGGGCTCTATTGACAACGCAAATAAAACCTCGTTACTCTGCTTAACCTGGATGGCACTGATAGGACATCCCCCAGTTCTCACGCTAGCAGTTGATGATCCATAAAACTTCTGTACCCATATTATAAATCTGTCTCTGAAGCTGTAGCATCACAGGACCCTTATGTCTATAAAGTTTAAGGCTGGGTTGGGGCTTGCCTTAGTAATAGTATAATAATGGCATCATGCATGCTAGTGGGAATTGTACATAATGAAATATGTATATGTGAGGAGATTCCTCAGAAGCTCAGCATCCAACTGTGATATGGCAACAGTATTGCTCATCTAGTGCATAAGTGACCTTGGAAGTACGTATCTTGCTATTTGTTAATTAGAAGATACTCTATAAATATTTCCACACTACATATTTGAATAACCAGAATAGTGATGGTATCCATGCTTTCTTTAGCCAACCAAGCTAGAATCTTACCATTCTTGCTTGAAGATGTTTGACTGGTGCAACTTTTTTTTGTAGCCATAGTAAGCACTAGTTTGCAACATGCATATTATTCTCATTTTCTGTAATCCATGACATCATTTGGACCCAATATATTCGGCTTTTGGGGCCATTACTTTCTTATTAAGTTCCGACCAGACTGACCTAAGAGTTATACTAAATCTGTTTAAAGCAGATCCGAGGTGAAAAATTAACTATAACACGTAACTTGTCCTTGTATCTTATCTGAAGTTTAGAGTAATTCTAGCTGCATGCAGCTTGAACAGCATATCATTATTTATTCCTGTGATACAATGAGAGCTGCCATGTTGGGCTTGTTACCATTACACAGGTAATCAGTTATGCATCTCCACACCTCAGCCCGTGAAAAATCCACTTCCCTCTCCTTCCCCTTGCCTCCGAAATCCCGTGCATGCTCAGTGTGAATATTCTCTTATATCACAGCGGCTGAAACACCCCCCTTCTCTCACTGACTGACAGCAGTGGGCCCTCAGGGGGAAATGTCCCCACATATGCCACACAAAAAAAAGACCTCATTTCAGAGCGGCTGACCCTCCTTTTCACACATCTCATTTGTGCCACCTTTCCATGCAGTTTACTCAGACAGAGCAGACCATGAACTAACTAAGCAGCTCTATTCTGCTTCTTGAGTGAGGGGACACTGACAGGCATCCTCTTTAGCAGTAGTAGTATGATATGATATAAATAAATAAATAAATATATACATGCTGGTGGGCGTAGGCGACCAGAGACGTTTATAAACAATTCAGCAGCAGAAAAACGGCCATGCGTTTTACATTGTCACGGTTCTGATGACGCCTAGCCCGATGCTCTAGTACGTGATGACGTTTAGCTTCAGAGTGCTGGGCTGCTCTCGGGCTGCTCATTCTGTCATTACACCGGCATGGGATTCAGAAGAACGCCGAGGCGCTGGGATGAAGGGGGCAGGGATTAAAGTTTTAACATGGAAATATGAAAAAAACTATTAACATAACACATTTTGAGGGGGAGATTGCCCTAGAACATATATGTATAGGTCACATTTATTAAAGGTGCAAATCTTCCCCTCGGATCCACTTTAATTTGTGTCATATATTAACCCCTAAGCACCACCTCACAAGCATCCCATACCATCCCCTCAGAGGCTGGGGCAGCATTTGTTTCCCAGTATGTATTGACAGATTGCTTAGTTGGTTCTTCAAACATTGGAATTAGTAATCTAGAATCTAGATATCAAACAGATCTTAACCTTGGGTCATGGTGAGGTTTGGAGGGAAAGTATTATGGAGTTGTGATTAGATGTACACTTAGGAAGTATGTTCACCAATATAGTTTGTAAGAAAAGCCATGTCTAAGTGAGATCAAGTTTTATGGGTTGATCAATAGTTAGCATATTCTTTGTAGTCTGGATTTGAACAGCGCCTTAACCACTTGAGGACCTAGGGCTTTCTACCCCTTAAGGACCGGCCACTTTTTTTCCATTCAGACCACTGCAGCTTTCACGGTTTATTGCTCGCTCATACAACCTACCACGTAAATGAATTTTGGCTCCTTTTCTTGTCACTAATAAAGCTTTCTTTTGGTGCTATTTGATTGCTCCTGCGATTTTTACTTTTTATTATATTCATCAAAAAAGACATGAATTTTGGCAAAAAAATGATTTTTTTTAACTTTCTGTGCTGACATTTTTCAAATAAAGTAACATTTCTGTATACATGCAGCGCGAAAAATGTGGACAAACATGTTTTTGATTAAAAAAAACCCATTCAGTGTATATTTATTGGTTTGGGTAAAAGTTATAGCGTTTACAAACTATGGTGCAAAAAGTGAATTTTCCCATTTTCAAGCATCTCTGACTTTTCTGACCCCCTGTCATGTTTCATGAGGGGCTAGAATTCCAGGATAGTATAAATACCCCCCAAATGACCCCATTTTGGAAAGAAGACATCCCAAAGTATTCACTGAGAGGCATAGTGAGTTCATAGAAGATATTATTTTTTGTCACAAGTAAGCGGAAAATGACACTTTGTGAGAAAAAAAAAAAGTTTCCATTTCTTCTAACTTGCGACAAAAAAAAATGAAATCTGCCACGGACTCACCATGCCCCTCTCTGAATACCTTGAAGGGTCTACTTTCCAAAATGGGATCATTTGTGGGGTGTGTTTACTGTCCTGACATTTTGGGGGGTGCTAAATTGTAAGCACCCCTGTAAAGCCTAAAGGTGCTCATTGGACTTTGGACCCCTTAGCGCAGTTAGGCTGCAAAAAAGTGCCACACATGTGGTATTGCCGTACTCAGGAGAAGTAGTATAATGTGTTTTGGGGTGTATTTTTACACATACCCATGCTGGGTGGGAGAAATATCTCTGTAAATGACAATTTGTTAATTTTTTTTACACACAATTGTCCATTTACAGAGATATTTCTCCCACTCAGCATGGGTATGTGTAAAAATACACCACAAAACACATTATACTACTTCTCCTGAGTACGGCGATACCACATGTGTGGCACTTTTTTGCACCCTAACTGCGCTAAAGGGCCCAAAGTCCAATGAGTACCTTTAGGATTTCACAGGTCATTTTGAGAAATTTGGGTTCAAGACTACTCCTCACGGTTTAGGGCCCCTAAAATGCCAGGGCAGTATAGGAACCCCACAAATGACCCCATTTTAGAAAGAAGACACCCCAAGGTATTCCGTTAGGAGTATGGTGAGTTCATAGAAGATTTTATTTTTTGTCACAAGTTAGCGGAAAATGACACTTTGTGAAAAAACACAATTAAAATCAATTTCCGCTAACTTTTGACAAAAAATAAAATCTTCTATGAACTCACCATACTCCTAACGGAATACCTTGGGGTGTCTTCTTTCTAAAATGGGGTCATTTGTGGGGTTCCTATACTGCCCTGGCATTTTAGGGGCCCTAAACCGTGAGGAGTAGTCTTGAAACGAAATTTCTCAAAATGACCTGTGAAATCCTAAAGGTACTCATTGGACTTTGGGCCCTTTAGCGCAGTTAGGGTGCAAAAAAGTGCCACACATGTGGTATCGCCATACTCGGGAGAAGTAGTACAATGTGTTTTGGGGTGTATTTTTACACATACCCATGCTGGGTGGGAGAAATACCTCTGTAAATGGACAATTGTGTGTAAAAAAATCAAAAGATTGTCATTTACAGAGGTATTTCTCCCACCCAGCATGGGTATGTGTAAAAATACACCCCAAAACACATTGTACTACTTCTCCCGAGTACGGCGATACCACATGTGTGGCACTTTTTTGCACCCTAACTGCACTAAGGGGCCCAAAGTCCAATGAGTACCTTTAGGATTTCACAGGTCATTTTTGTTTCAAGACTACTCCTCACGGTTTAGGGCCCCTAAAATGCCAGGGCAGTATAGGAACCCCACTAATGACCCCATTTTAGAAAGAAGACACCCCAAGGTATTCCGTTAGGAGTATGGTGAGTTCATAGAAGTTTTTATTTTTTTGTCACAAGTTAGCGGAAATTGATTTTAATAGTTTTTTTTCACAAAGTGTCATTTTCCGCTAACTTGTGACAAAAAATAAAATCTTCTATGAACTCACCATACTCCGTACGGAATACCTTTGGGTGTCTTCTTTCTAGAATGGGGTCATTTGTGGGGTTCCTATACTGCCCTGGCATTTTAGGGGCCCTAAACCGTGAGGAGTAGTCTTGAAACCAAATGTCGCAAAATGACCTGTGAAATCCTAAAGGTACTCATTGGACTTTGGGCCCCTTAGCGTACTTAGGGTGTAAAAAAGTGCCACACATGTGGTACCGCTGTACTCAGGAGAAGTAGTATAATGCGTTTTGGGGTGTATTTTTACACATACCCATGCTAAGTGGGAGAAATATCTCTGTAAATGACAATTGTTTGATTTTTTTACACACAATTGTCCATTTACATAGAAATTTCTCCCACCCAGCATGGGTATGTGTAAAAATACACCCCAAAACACATTATACTACTTTTCCTGAGTACGGCGGTACCACATGTGTGACACTTTTTTGCAGCCTAGGTGCGCTAAGGGGCCCAACGTCCTATTCACAGGTCATTTTGAAGCATTTGTTTTCTAGACTACTCCTCGCGGTTTAGGGCCCCTAAAATGCCAGGGCAGTATAGGAACCCCACAAGTGACCCCATTTTAGAAAGAAGACACCCCAAGGTATTCCGTTAGGTGTATGGCGAGTTCATAGAAGATTTTATTTTTTGTCACAAGTTAGTGAAAAATGACACTTTGTGAAAAAAAACCAATAAAAATTAATTTCCGCTAACTTTTGACAAAAAATAAAATCTTCTATGAACTCGTCATACACCTAACAGAATACCTTGGGGTGTCTTTTTTTCTAAAATGGGGTCACTTGTGGGGTTCCTATACCGCCCTGGCATTTTACAGGCCCAAAACCGTGAGTAGTCTGGAAACCAAATGTCTCAAAATGACTGTTCAGGGGTATAAGCATCTGCAAATTTTGATGACAGGTGGTCTATGAGGGGGCGAATTTTGTGGAACCGGTCATAAGCAGGGTGGCCTTTTAGATGACAGGTTGTATTGGGCCTGATCTGATGGATAGGAGTGCTAGGGGGGTGACAAGAGGTGATTGATGGGTGTCTCAGGGGGTGGTTAGAGGGGAAAATAGATGCAATCAATGCACTGGGGAGGTGATCGGAAGGGGGTCTGAGGGTTTGGCCGAGTGATCAGGAGCCCACACGGGGCAAATTGGGGCCTGATCTGATGGGTAGGTGTGCTAGGGGGTGACAGGAGGTGATTGATGGGTGTCTCAAGGTGTGATTAGAGGGGGGAATAGATGCAAGCAATGCACTGGCGAGGTGATCAGGGCTGGGGTCTGAGGGCATTCTGAGGGTGTGGGCAGGTGATTGAGTGCCCTAGGGGCAGATAGGGGTCTAATCTGATAGGTAGCAGTGACAGGGGGTGATTGATGGGTAATTAGTGGGTGTTTAGGGTAGAGAATAGATGGAAACACTGCGCTTGGGTGGTGATCTGATGTCGGATCTGCGGGCGATCTATTGGTGTGGGTGGGTGATCAGTTTGCCCGCAAGGGGCAGGTTAGGGGCTGATTGATGGGTGGCAGTGACAGCGGGTGATTGATGGGTGGCAGTGACAGGGGGTGATTGATGGGTGGCAGTGACAGGGGGTGATTGATGGGTGATTGATAGGTGATTGACAGGTAATCAGTGGGTTATTACAGGGGAGAACAGATGTAAATATTGCACTGGCGAATTGATAAGGGGGGGTCTGAGGGCAATCTGAGCGTGTAGGCGGGCGATTGGGTGCCCGCAAGGGGCAGATAAGGGTCTGATCTGATGGGTAACAGTGACAGGTGGTGATAGGGGGTGATTGATGGGTAATTAGTGGGTGTTTAGAGGAGAGAATAGATGTAAACGCTGCGCTTGGGTGGTGATCTGATGTCGGATCTGCGGGTGATCTATTGGTGTGGGTGGGTGATCAGATTGCCCGCAAGGGGCAGGTTAGGGGCTGATTGTTGGGTGGCAGTGACAGGGGGTGATTGATGGGTGATAGGTGATTGGCAGGTGATTGACAGGTGATCAGTGGGTTATTACAGGGAAGAACAGATGTAATTAATGCACTGGTGAATTGATAAGGGGGGGGTCAGAGGGCAATCTGAGCGTGTGGGCGGGTGATTGGGTGCCCGCAAGGGGCAGATTAGGGTCTGATCTGATAGGTAAAAGTGACAGGTGGTGATAGGGGGTGATTGATGGGTGATTGATGGGTAATTAGTGGGTGTTTAGAGGAGAGAATAGATGTAAACAATGGATTTGGGAGGTGATCTGATGTCGGATCTGTGGGCGATCTATTGGTGTGGGGGGGTGATCAGATTGCCTGCAAGGGGCAGGTTAGGGGCTGATTGATGGGTGGCAGTGACAGGGGGTGATTGACGGGTGATTGACGGGTGATTGACAGGTGATTGACAGGTGATTGACAGGTGATCAGGGGGATAGATGCATACAGTAAACAGGGGGGGGGGTGGTCTGGGGGGGGGGGTCTGGGGAGAATCTGAGGGGTGGGGGGTGATCAGGAGGGGGCAGGGAGGGGGATAAAAAAAAAATAGCGTTGACAGATAGTGACAGGGAGTGATTGATGGGTGATTAGGGGGGTGATTGGGTGCAAACAGGGGTCTGGGGGGTGGGCAGGGGGGGGGGTCTGATGGGTGCTGTGGGCGATCTGGGGCAGGGGGGGGGAGAAATCAGTGTGCTTGGGTGCAGACTAGGGTGGCTGCAGCCTGCCCTGGTGGTCCCTCGGACACTGGGACCACCAGGGCAGGAGGCAGCCTGTATAATACACTTTGTAAACATTACAAAGTGTATTATACACTTTGTATGCGGCGATCGCGGGGTTAACATCCCGCCGGCGCTTCCGTATAGCCGGCGGGATGTTGCGGCAAGCGAGCGGTGACAGGCGCCGGCGGAGGATCGCGTCACGGATGACGCAATCGCTCCGCCCATGCCCTTAGAAGGACCTCCGCCTCTGTGGGTGAGCCGGTCCTTCAGGGCTCCACTTCCCGGCCGCCTCTGTGCGTTAGGCGGTCGGGAAGTGGTTAAGTTAGAGCAAAACCTATTGCCCAATGTGCAAAGTCGGTCCCCTCACCTGTGCCACTATCTCTTCTATCTTCTATCTATAGTTTGGTCCAAAGTCATGTTAAAATAGCCTATAAAGAGACTAATAAAAAAAAAAAGTTCCCCTGGGGGATACTCACCTCAGTAGGGGAAGTCTCTGGATCCTATTGAGGCTTCCCCATCCTCTGTCCCACGGTGATCTCGCTGCAGCCCACTGAATGCACAGCCGACAATTTGTCAGGCTGTGCAATATTTACTATTTACCTTTCCATTACAGCAGGGGCATTGTTGCTGCTCTCCGCTCGGAAATTGGTGGAAATAGATGATCTCAGTCAGGTCCGCTCTACTGTGCAGGAGCAGGAGACTTGCACCTGCGCAGTAGAGCGGACCCGACTGGGATTGGCTATTTCTGAGTGGAGAGCCGCTTCTGCACTGGAGCCGGAAAGGTAATTATTTACATCCCTGCTGTTCGGGGAGCTGTATTGCTGCCGCCATGGGACGGAGGAGGATGGGGAAGCCTTGATAGGATCCAGAGGCTTCACCCCTCCCGAGGTGAGTACCCCCCAGGGGCATTTTTGTTCTGTACAGATTCTTTTTAATAAATATCCTACTAGGAGGCTGGGCTATATAAGACATGAATGTATACAGCAGTTGCTTATTTGGTGGAGGCGGGAAGTGAAGGCCTGTCAGTACATATTCTATACCATAAATTTCAGGATAATCTCTTCTTTTCCTGCACTGCTTGTGATGTGATGCTACTACAGCAAAGAGATTGAAAACCTTGTAAAAATATAGGATAAATGCTTAAAATAAACCTGTAATGAAAAAAGTGGGATCCTAAAGAGGCTTTCCCATCATTCTCACCATCCCCGATCCAGTGCTGGTACCCCACGAACTGTCAAGAACCATAACAAGCCTGTGTGTTTAATAGCTGAGCCCGATCCAATTCACCCACCGAACTCCAGCGGAAATAGCCAAACCCGATCGGTCCGCTCTACTGCACAGACTGCCTGCTCGTAAAGTGGACCAGATCAGGGTTGGTCAATTTCTGACGGATCCTGCATGGAAAGCTGTATGGGTGTCTGCGCAAGGCGCGTCACAGGCTTGCTAGGGTTCTTGAGCCCGCACCACCGACAAGCTTGTTGGCAGATTTTTGTGGGGTACCAGTGCTGGATCAAGGTGCTGAGAATGATGAGGGAATCCAGAGGCTTACCCCTCCTGAGGTAAGTACCCCCTAGGGGCACTTTTCTTCACTACAGGTTCACTTTAAATAAAGGAGATTATTTTGTGGAGAAATAATCAGAAGATACAGTGAGCCCGGCCCAAATCACCTTTCCTCCAAGTTCTCTCCTAGGTGATATTTTTACACCTTGTCAATAAAATGCCTTTTAAAGAGAAACTCCAACCTAGAATTGAACTTTATTCCAATCAGTAGCTGATACCCCTTTTTACATGAGAAATATAATGCTTTTCACAAACAGACCATCAGGGGGCGCTGTATGACTGATTTTGTGCTGAAACCCCTCCCACAAGAAGCTCTGGGACCGCGGTACTTTTGGCAGTTTGTTACAATGTAACAAGGTTCACAGACAGGAAATAGCTGTTTACAGCTGTCTCTAACAGCCAAAACAGCTAGCAGCAGCTACATAACCTGCCCACAGTAAAAATGTCACCATGTAATAAATGCTCCACTCACTGTCCTTCTCGTCACCACCCTTCCCTCCCCATCTTTTCCTCACTTTTTCACCTTCATCCACCCTCCTCCCTGGTTCTTCTTCCTCCACCTTTCCTCACTCCTATTTTTTCCTCCTCCTTCCCTCGACCTGGGGCCTTTATGTTTACACGGATTGAGAGTTGCCACATCACGATTTAGCTAATAAGATTTTTTTCTGGTAATACACCAGGAAATGCGTGATGTTAAAGATTCCCTGGGCTCTGGGCGGTCCCCCCTCGCTTGCACCGCGGGCGAACAGGCATTTTTGCCTTGAACTGCGTTGCTATGCGGGGGGAGACGCTGCCGTCTTCAGCATTCTTTGTTTACCATGGGCACGATGTATCCGCCCCCTTCCCGCCGATTCGATGACAGTGGTTTGCTGCCGCCTCTTAGGCGGCTTGGGTTGCCATGGCGATACTTCCCTTCCACTGAGTTGTACGCATGCGCCGTGTGTGGTGATGTATGCGCGCCGCCTCCTATGGTGCACGCTACGCTTCCAACTCTGATTGGCCCCTCGCCGAACAGGACAGATAGGCGGAGACTTCTATTGGAAGCAGACTATTTTAATGGCTTCTTCCGCCCAGCACTTTGTGCACGTTAGCCTCCGAGGAAGCAAGGCTCACCCCATTGTGAAACGGTCGTAAGGTCATGCACCCTCTGGCACCCACAGTTGCCTCCCCACTCCAGCAGAGCACGATAAGTACTTCACCTTTTCATGTGAACACACGTTTTTGTGCATTTACTGTGATTTCCATTACTGTACACCCGCTGCTTGTATTAAAGCTACAGTGCCAGACATCCATGTTCTTTTTTCCTTTTTGAGTGAAGAAATAAGTGTGATGAATGATACGGAAATCGAGACAATTAGCGATTCTGTATCATTCCGCAAAGCAGAGCGGAATGACATTTTTTCCTTTTAAACGCACAACAGATGTCTTTCCCTCTCTGCTGAGTGGAAGCTAACCCATCACCCACATTGAATTGACTTGTTAATTAGACACAGAGGTGTGAAACCCTAGCCTGGTATAATACATCAAAGGGTGTTGTAGATGGTCACACTCTGATGCTAACACACC